>NC_082384.1:449340-749340 GCF_031168955.1 Gadus macrocephalus
TCAGGGATCAGTTCCCTCATGAATATTCACGAGCTTCCCGCTACCACCCTGCAAAAAAATATATCGCGAGCCGGCGATGCTAACTGCTGCGGCGCCGTCGGTGGATTCTGTTGCTGCTACTAGCGGGGAAGCTAGCACTAGCTACAGTCTGAGTGAGGAGCCTTTTCAGCCAAAAGATTTTTCGTTCCCAGCCAGGCGTTTTGCTAATGAAAACTTCTCCAGATAGCCTCATCTAGGCTATGTTACTTGTTCATAACACTGTCTAATGCATAATATCAGTACCTTGTGCGTGTAATTAAATATTTGAGGTCTTAATTAAAGACATATTCTGAGAAATACTTGCATTTCATGTGTGATTCAATGAAGCACATTCACAAGTTGGCCTTATGGTGTATTTCTAAAACCTCTGGTCTAATACAGGTTGGTTGTGATGACATCTCATTATAGCCTTTATCACATGATTACTAGGCATATAAATAACCAAGTGTAACACCCTATCGAGAACGTTATTTATTTATGTTTGACCTTTCGCATTATGACGTCATCGGAACGTTTCTCAGCCCCCCCAACTGTGAATTACTTCCAGCGTCCCTGCACGTATAACATTTAGGTTCAGCTATAACGTAATGAGGCAAGCATAATAATTTCCTCTCTGCGTTATGAAGCAAGCATCTTTTGCCCGCCAACGGAGCTTCATGCCAATTCATTGTCAACCACGGCCGAGATAACCACCGTAGCATGTCTTTACCTGTTGTGGAAGAGGGAGGGACGGCGGAGAACCAGACGCAGTCGGTCCATAATATCGTAATGACCACGGAAGAGGCAGTGAATGAAGTATTGATTAGACCGCGATTTATTAGATACCACCGCTAATAAACCGTTGGAACACACAGGACCGGTAACCCTAGCAACGCCGGTAAACAAACCCCTCGAAGCCCAATCCCGACGCGCTACGGCCGTCCGGAGGCTCACACAGCTTCTGGCCGTAATATTATATATTACATTTATATCATATTATATACTATTATAGATAGAGCTCCGGGAGTGCAAACGGCAACAATCCCTTCTCCTCCATGCTGCGGTTCACCCGGACGGCACTGCAGGGAACGGTTGGCCGGTTGAAAGCTGATTGGCTGTTACGTTACGTCACTCAGTGGCCACGCTGTTGAACGCTGATTGGCTGTTACGTTACGTCCCTCAGTGGCCACGCTGTTGAAAGCTGATTGGCTGTTACGTTATGTCACGCAGTAGCCGTTGAATGATGATTGGCTGTCATCACACGAATGTCGCGGTGAAGTTCAAATATTTCAATAGAGTGGCGAAGTCACGCCCGTTTCGGTAGGGCTCATGGGACCTATGAGATCGAAAAATATGAATGGGTGTCAATGGAGAGAAAATAATTATTTTCTGGTCCCAGGCTTTATATGCCCTGGATTACACATATGTTGTTTGTGGATTTAAATGATAATTTTTCATGCAAAGAAAACTAAAAATGTTCTTGAAGAAGTTTGATAATTTTAGGTTTTATGTGAGGCCGCTTTGTGAACTACAGCTCTTCGCTGCTCTCGACGCATATGATATACGTCACCACACCCGCCCTTGGAACTCGGCACAGAGATGGCGATCTCTCTGCCCCACTTCACCGCTTTTTCCAAGGGGAGGATAAAAGCATCGAAAGAGGTGAAAACCATTATAAGTCGGGGCACGTGCAGAGTTTCAGTTATGCCGATGGGAAGATTGTCGGTCTTCTCCACGCCAGTCGCAGGGAGCGTGACGTCACATACGAGCCGTGTAGTCTTTCTCATGGTGTTTTCTCTACAGCCTTTATCTGAACAATTGCACAATAAACGGTCGAACTCTTTGCATGAAAAATTATCCTTTAAATCCACAAACAACATATGTGTAATCCAGGGCATATAAAGACCGGGACCAGAAAATAATAATTTTCTCTCCATTGACACCCATTCATATTTTTCGATCTCATAGGTCCCATGAGCCCTACCGGAAGGGGCGTGACTTCGCCACTCTATATCATCCCACTGCAGACACAAATGGGCGTTCTCGTGTGGTGGGGGTTCCCGTTCACGCAGACTGGAACGCCCCCTTCTTATTCTTCGTCGCCTTTCTCGCTGAACTGTATTAAAATGTCAAAGTGTACTACTCCGAAACCATGTAAATAGTGTTGTAAATAAACTTCCAAAGTTGTTCAAATCTTATTTGGAAAATAACTTCACATGGTGTGTCTTTTCACAATTTATTCGTTACCAGCATTCGTAGTGTTGATCAGCAGTGAAATAGTCTGCCGCTGGGGTTGACAAGTTACCGGACTACTACCCATGCAAGTGAACGGAGCGTTCCACGGCATTGAGAAGACCCGTGTAATAAAGGCCTATAATATTTCTGTTTATGGCATAGATTTCTCCTCAGATTAGGCCAATAAAGCAATGAGACAAAAATAACACAAACGCTCGATCAAAGGCCCGGCCTTTGATCGAGTCTCTACGTTGAATTTGTATGGAGTCATGTTGCCCCTTCGCGTTTGGTGTGGACGCACCTTCACCTGTGCGACAGGCCTGCTATTCTATAGCAGTAAGATGTTTAAAAACATAACGTCTAACCTGGGCGAGTCGCGGTGTGTGCGTGTGTGGTCTTACCTGGGCGCGTGTGTCGATGACGGAGCCGTTATGTTTGAAAACATAACGTGTTACCTGGGCGAGTGTCGCTGCGATGTGTGCGCCGCGCGCGTGCTAGTGTGTTCTTACCTGCGCGTGTGTCGATGGCGGAGCCGTTACGGTTAAAACATAACCTCTTACCTGGGCGAGTGTGTTGCTGCCTTTGAATTGGCTAGTGGTGTGTGTGCGTGCGTGTGTGTGTGCTTCCGTGTATGTTTCTGCACAGCTGCGTATGTGTGTGGTGTGTTTGTTCGGTGTGTGTGGATGCGGTGTGTATGTGCGTGCTTGCGGTGTATGTATGCGTTTGCGTGTGCTGTGTGTGTGTGAGAGCTGCAGGCTGCTTGGCACGTGCACACTGACCAACTTGAGTAACTGGTGCGACAGGCCTTCTATAGAAGTAAGACTAGAGTGTCCGTGTGTGCGTTGCCTGCGCTCAACCTCTAGTCGTTTTTAAACCCATAGCTATAATATGGAAAACCCCGGTCGATATTGTATTTCATTTCTGAGCGCATAATGTAATATAATTAAATATAAAAATAAATAATTGCCTATAATGTTACAACGTATAATATATTGGTTCACCTATAACGTAACGAAGCAAGCATAATAATTTTCTCCTAACTTCATGAAGCAAGCATAATATTTTTAAGTTTGCCGTATTTGTATATCAGAAGATTAGACCCTGAGGGTTTTTCACACTTGATGCTTTATATGCGGACATCGATGTCGTTCAGACATCAGTAGAATCACGGGGGGTGGGCTTGCAAGGGGCGGGTTTGGACGCATGGTCGAAGTTCGCAAGAGGCGGGATAAGTGCGGCTGCTGACACTGTAGTTTGTTTTGGTCTGACCGCAGACAGCACAGAGGCAGAACGGGCAGAACTCATCGCCATCATCTTAAATGTTACTGCAACGATGCATCATATATTCCGTTGCATTCACAACATCCGAAGAATCGATCAATGAAAGATTAGAGCATGAGTTAGAGACAAATTTAAGAAAAGACGAAGAAGAAGGGTGTCGCGAACGATACTGGAGAAGGAGAGTGTATTTTATTGCTTAAAGGTCCCATGGCATGAAAATCTCCCTTTATGAGGTTTTCTAACATTAATATGAGTTCCCCTAGCCTGCCTATCGTCTCCCAGTGGCTAAAACTTGCGTTCGGTGTAAAACGAGTACTAGGTATCCTGCTCGCCTATAAAAAATAATAAGGGGCCAAGTTACCTCCCCTTTCTCTGACTGGCCCGCCCAGAAAATTCGGCCTGCCAATCAGACAATGAGCTACGACCATGCGAGCGCCACATGTGTGGTGCTTTGTAGTTTGGATAACCGTTCTGCTTTGATGCTATGGCGCATAAAACGTTGGTTCTTTGACGTCCCTAGTAATTCCACAACCAGACTGTAGTTGGGGTTATCTCCGCCATGGTTGAGAAGGAATTGGGGGAAAGGAACTTTGGCTTTGACTCCCTGAAGTACATGAACCATGACATTGAGGAGAAAGGGATTGATTGTTGTATGCTTCGTCATTGTGAAACATCCACTGTAAGCAGAGCGCATGGTACCGTGGCCTCAAGCTGCTCAGGGCCACACCCCCACCCTCCTTCTTGACCCGCCTCTCTCCTCCTCATTTGCATTAAAGCTACTGACACAGAAACTGCATATTTGGGGAAAGCTCAATGTGCGACAGGCTCGTAGTGGCTGTAATTCTGCACCACGGCTGAATTTCAGGAACATCTTCAAATACTGTGTTTGGGGCCAACTAATACCTATATTAAAGCATCCATGAAGTAGCATGCCATGGGACCTTTAATTTCCCATAGCACAAACACTGGGACAAATGCAGTTGATTTCTTGTTTAAACAGGGTGAGAAAACAGGGAGTGGAAGGATGCAACCATATAATGTTCAGCTAACTGTTGGGTTACAGGGGGATTTGTTTAATGGAAAGTGTAGTAGACTATGCATGCAAATCAATCATTCAATAGCTTTTACTGTTATTCAGGGCTCAAAGTGCATTGATACTAAAAAAAATGCATGGCAACTACTATTGGTTAGTTGGAAATAATAATAACAAACAGCTGAAAAATTTGTTCATCAACAGCTAAGGCAGCAACCTACCTGACTATAGTGAACTAAAGAACAGGCTTGTGTGGGGGGGGGGGAGGGTGAGGGGGGGGTGTTGTGAGGCAACCCAGTCGCCAAGAAAAAACGTCGACGGTGTACGTTTCCATGAACACTGGAGACGTACTATTACAACGTAAAAACAGCGTGTTATACCTACAGTATCCACGCGTGCCGCTGTGGAGGCGGGTTTCGGGGTTTGGGTTTCACGGCTTTCGCGGCAAATTGTGGACACGATTGTTTAGGGGGTGGGGGGGAGGTAGACTGTTGTTGACCGGGGAGGGGGGGGGGGGACACGTTTGTTGAGGGGACGACGACGACACGATTGTAGGGGGGGGGGGGGGAACACGTTAGTTGAAGGGGGACGACGACGACGACACGTTTGTTGAGGGGGGGGGGGGGGGAGACACGTTTGTAGAGGGGGGGGGGGGGGGCACGCTCGACAACGAGAGTTGGTTTTTATTGAACGCTCGACAACGAGAGTTGGTTTTTATTGAACGAGACTTCAACACGGAACAGCTGCACGAAACGATGGTCACGTCACTCTCGGTGACGGTGTCGACAACAATGAACACACGAACAATGTTAATAGAACAACACACAACCACATAACATCCCGAACCCATCAACCCCACTTAATCCTAACAACAAAACAAGTTAACAAAAGCCCCATTTGTCAACTGACAACCCCAATTCCCAGAATCCCCCGCGGCTCCGGAACACGGCGTAGCTTATATTAATCTTTATTATCCGAATGGGAAATGCAATATTTTAGGACAGATACACCATTAAACGTGTTTCTAATGACATTTCTAGCGAGAAATGTACATTTTCCTTACATAATCTTCAGTCAGTGAATGTGTATGATCTTTATTAATCTTTATTATCTGAATGGGAAATGCAATATTTTAGGACCGATTCACCGTTAAACGTGTTTCTAATAACATTTCTAGCGAGAAATATACTTTTTACTTGCATAATCTTCAGTCAGTGATTGTGTCTGATCTTTAGTTTTATAGTTATTAGGATTTGATCGGATCGCTCGCATGTTTCAACGTCAGGTTGTTAGGCTGCTTTCGCTAAACTAGCAGCTCACGTGCTTCCTGCGTTTGTGTTAGAAACACGTATATCTGAGAGGCAACCCAGTCGCCAAAAGCATTCGTTGACAGTGTACGTTACGTGAACACTGGATTACGTCGCATTTCAACATAAAATAGCGTGTTACACACACACACACGCACGCACACACACACACACACACGCACGCACGCACACGCACGCACAGACACACACAGACACACACACACACACACACACGCACACACACACACACACACACACACACACACACACACACACACACACACACACACACACACCGTGGCAATTAACTGATGTGGTGCAGAGGCTTCGCTGCTAAAACAACAACAACAAAATATTCCCTCAAATATTATTACTAAAGAACCGTTTTCCAAAGAACGAAATGTAAACCAATGCATTCTGAATGGGAGTGTTGCTCTGATTTTTCCATGCTACACAGAACGAAATGTAAATCCATGCAAATAAAGACTTCATGGTCATAATAATTTAAATATCATTAATCTCCGTGTGTTGGGTGGTATTCTATTTTTTTCAACGGGGCTGCATCCAGTCACTTGACCGTCATGCTGCTATGGTGGTTGCTATCGACCGCCCCCTCTAATCCTTACATGGCTCTAAAAACCACGCGGCAAAGGAGCTGCCGTAAATTGTGTTGTTTTTGTCGTAAACTGGAGTCCGACGGTTAAAAAATGGACAGATATTCCGAGGTATCCTTAAAAGGCAGCTTGGATGTTTTTATTTTCTGCTGTTTAGACTTCTTCTATAACCTATTTTTGAAAGCAAAACACCAAGTTCATTGATTTAACGAGGCAGGGTTATTTGAAACAATTTATTCAATAAATATTTGTGAGAGGTCATTCCTTCTCCTGAGTTTGCTTCCTATTTATGTCTAGTGTACAGTACACCCCTACTGTCCAAAAGCATCCCCCCCCCCTCCCCATATGGATTTGGAGAGTTGTTGCCACGTCCCAGTGGTGGAAGTATCATATGATATGAAAGAGGGCATTCAATTATACTACAATGATCAATTAGGAGGCCGAAGCCCTAAAGGAAGTGATACAATAGGTGACTGAGGCGAGAACATTTAAGTAAACTGTACCTTGGGGTCTCTTATATATCAAAGGGGGTTTCAAAGGACGCATACGCTTCATACGTGTCCACAACCTGTGGCTCCAGCCCTACAGGAAATGACTCAGCAAGTGCTCCATCTCGTTGCACCTGCACCCAGCGGCTCGCTTGCAAGATTTTGGCCTGAAGTTCTTCCCAGACCTATACCCTAACAGTCCAACATGCATATCTGAGAATCAGGCCTCTCTTCAATAATGACAAAATGTAATGAGAGAAATACAGATTCACTTTTTGTTATCTCATAAGCGGCGTGGTGCCGGCTCCTTTTGACCTTTTGACCCCAGACTTCAAAGACGTGGCCACAGGCCAGCGGTGTCTACACACATTAAGCCACAAATGTACACCTCCATCCTGCAAAAAATGGGGCCTAGAAACTAACCTCTGTCTTATGTACATTGACTGTACTGTTGGAGGTCACGCCCCTTTTCCAGCCTTTTCGAGATAGCTAGGGATGCTAAAATGTTGACACACATTTCCCGGGGCCCCGAGAACGACATATGCAAGATTTGTAGTTCTAGCCCATAGAGAAAAAAAGTTTTCCCAAATGGACTGTCATTTGGACAAAGCCCCTTCAGAAGTGTTGCCTGCGAGACCTAATGGTTCAGAATTTTTGAGATAGGAAGGTCCTACCGCCCTGAAATTTGAATACCATATTCTAGGGCCTAACTGGGACCCCCGCACCGAAACTTGGCCCGGTCGGACCCCGAGGGCAGGAAGGGGGGGCCTGCCCTCGGGGTCTGACCGAGCCAAGTCTCGGGCAGGAAGGGCCCCCCCTTCCTGCCCTCGGGGTCCGACCGGGCCAAGTTTCGGTGCGGAGGTCCCAGTTAGGCCCTAGAATAAGGTATTAAAATTTCAGGGCGGTAGGACCTTCCTATCTCAAAAACTGTTTTTCCACCACATTCTGAACCATTAGGTCTTGCAGGCTACACTTCTGAGGGGCTTTGTCCAAATGACACTCCATTTGGGAAAACTTTTTTTCTCTAAGGGCTAGAACTCCAAATCTCGGATATGTCGTACACGGGGCCCCGGGAAATGTGTGTAAACATTTTAGCATCCCTAGCTATCTCGAAAAGGTCGGCAAAGGGGCGTGACCTCCAACAGTACAGTAAATGTACATAAGACAGAGGTTAGTTTCTAGTCCCCATTTTTTGTGGGATGGAGTAAACATTTGTGGCTAAAGTTGTGTAGACACAGCTGGCCTGTGGCCACGTTTTTTAAGTCGGGGGTCAAAAGGTCAAAAGGAGCCGGCACCACGCCGCTTATGAGATAACAAAAAGTTAATGTGTGTTTCTCTCATAACTTTTTGTCATTATTAAAGAGAGGCCTGATTCTCAGATATGCATGTTGGATGGCTAGGGTGTTGGTCTGGGAAGAACTTCAGGCCATAATCTTGCAAGCGAGCCGCTGGGTGCAGGTGCAACGAGATGGAGCACTTGCTGAGCCTGGACTTTCATAATCTTCGCTCTGTGAATGTAGAGGATGTTTGGTCGGATGTTACGACGAAGAATCATAATGTGAATGGGAATATTCTATAAATCTCTTGATATCATCTTTCGTCTCAACACTTCTGCTGCAGCCACTTAAAGTCTCACTCCGAGAACCTTAAAATATGAATCAATCCATTAGAAGTATGAAAATATCTTCCCGGTGGTGCAACAGAGCAAACAAGGTGTCCTTTGACATCTACATTTCGAGACGATTGCAACAGTGCCACACATGATCATATTTGAATATGTTTCGGGGTAGTAATTAGCTGTCGATTTTGGAGGCCTTTATCAATAATGACCAGCTATAGATTTGCTTCCCGATGGAGATTTTTGACAAATTACATGTTAATTAGCATCTACACGTTAAGCTGAGTCCAATGAGATCAAGCTCGGCCTCTTGCTACACCGAGATCATGTCCTAGACCTAGGTGTACCATGTAAAATACATGTTACCATTAGCTAGAGTGTCGTTCTTGGTGTCATTGGACTCAGCTCAACGTGTAGATGCTAAATAACATGTCATTTGTGACAAATCTTTATCGGGAAGCAAATCAATAGCTGCTCAGTATTGATTAAGGCCTCCAATTTCGACAGCTAATTACTACCATTAAACATGTTCGAATATGCTCACGTTGCAATCGCCTGGAAGCGTAGATGTTGAAGGACACCTTGTTCGTCCTCTAACGCCACCGGAAAGATATTTACATGCTTCTGATTGACTAATGAATTGATTCAGCTATTCCCCCAGAAGTCTGGGGTCAAAAGGTCAAAAGGAGACGGCACCACGCCGGGGTGGATCCAGATCTCGGGCAACAGCGCAGGGTTGCCAGGTCCTGCAAAAAACGTGCCCCCCACATACCGTTCAAAATCCACCCAAAATGTCCTAGAAGCATCCCAAAAATTGTTTATATTATTGGCCATTTTGGCCAACGTTTTGAAAGTAATAATATTTGAGGGAATATTTTTTTGTTGCGAAATGCACTGTGTGCGTGTGTGTGCGTGTGTGTGTGTGCTTGTGTGTGCGTGTGTGTGTGTGTCTGTGCATGTGCGTGCGTGTGTGTGTGTGTGTGTATAACACGCTATTTTATGTTGAAATGCGACGTAATCCAGTGTTCACGAAACGTACACTGTCAACGTAGGTATGATTTTGGCGACTGGGTTGGCTCTCAGATATACGTGTTTCTAACAAGTTGATATCATTAAAAGTTACATGAAGTAACAGTTTAATAACACAAACGCAGGAAGCACGTGAGCTGCTAGTTTAGCGAAAGCAACCTGACGTCGTTGAAACATGCGAGCGAGCCGATCAACTCCTAATAACTATAAAACTAAAGATCAGACACAATCACTGACTGAAGATTATGCAATTAAAAAGTATATTTCTCGCTAGAAATGTTATTAGAAACACGTTTAACGGTGAATCGGTCCTAAAATATTGCATTTCCCATTCAGATAATAAAGATTAATAAAGATCATACACATTCACTGACTGAAGATTATGTAAGGAAAATGTACATTTCTCGCTAGAAATGTCATTAGAAACGCGTTTAAGGGTGTATCTGTCCTAAAATATTGCATTTCCCATTCAGATAATAAAGATTAATATAAGCTACGCAGTGTTCCGGAGCCGCGGGGGATTCTGGGAATTGGGGTTCTCAGTTGACAAATGGGGCTTTGGTTAACTTGTTTTGTTGTTAGGATTAAGTGGGGTTAATGGGTTCGGGATGTTATGTGGTTGTGTGTTGTTCTATTAACATTGTTCGTGTGTTCATTATTGTCGACACCGTCACCGAGAGTGACGTGACCATCGTTTCGCGCAGCTGTTCCGTGTTGAAGTCTCGTTCAATAAAAACCAACTCTCGTTGTCGAGCGTTCAATAAAAACCAACTCTCGTTGTCGAGCGTGCCCCCCCCCCCTACAAACGTGTCTCCCCCCCCCTCAACAAACGTGTCCCCCCCCCCCCCCCCTTCAACTAACGTGTCGTCGTCGTCGTCCCCCCCCCCCCCCCCCTACAATCGTGTGTCGTCGTCCCCTCAACAAACGTGTCTCCCCCCCCCCCCCCCCTCCCCGGTCAACAACAGTCTCCCCCCCCCCCCCCTAAACAATCGTGTCCACAATTTGCCGCGAAAGCCGTGAAACCCAAACCCCGAAACCCGCCTCCACAGCGGCACACGTGGATACCGTAGGTATAACACGCTATTTTTTACGTTGAAATGCTACGTATCCAGTGTTCATGGAAACGTACACCACTGACATTTTTTCTTGGCGACTGGGTTGTGTGAGGGCTAGATTACAGATTGTACATTGGCTACCTGACGTGAGAGATGTTTTTTTTTTGTTAACAGAAGAATGCGTCATTGAGATTAAACATCTCTTCAAGTGATCTGGCCAAGACAAGCAGCAGTAGCCTACAGTCACACATAGCCGACACATAAAACATAAGAAAAATAAAACAACTAATACAGTCGGCAGGGGGGAGGGGGGATTTCAATATCACAAGAAATTTCTGGAGCCTCAAGGAGATGGAGAATGTTTAAAGAAAAATAAGGTTTTGCAAAAAAGTGTCTTTGATGGACATAAGGCTCAGGTGGGAGAGTGTGTCGACGGCGGGGCTGTTATCTCAATCTTGCCGTTGTCTTGAAACATCTGCATCCGCGTGTGTGCAGTGTGTGTATGCACGTGCATGTGTGTGCGTGTGTGTGTGCATGTGTGTGTGGTGTGTGTGTAGGCGGTGTCCTGCGCTGCCCTTGTCTTGAAACGCCTGCATCAGCACGCCCGTGTGTGCAGTGTGTGTGCATGTGCGTGTGTGTTCGTGCACGTGTGTGTGGATTGTTTGTGTGTGTGTATGCTGTGTTTATGGGTGTGCGTGCGGTGTATGTGTGCTAACCCTATTATTATCGCTAAATCTAACAAAAACAATATTTAACATTATCATTGCTATTAATACAATCAATGATATGATTATACTGTATTGTAATTCTATTCAGGAGGATAGGATTTAGACTCACTGAAGCGCAGGGAGATGAGGAGAATACTCAGCAGTCCGATGCTCACAATGACAGTGATGTGAAACCATAGAGCTGTTCAGGAGTAGGACACACACACACACACACACACACACACACACACACCCACACACACACACACACACACACACACACACACACACACACACACACACACACACACACACACGGTCACTTCGGCAAAAAAAACCTTAAATGTATTTGGAGGAAATCATACTTTTTTGGATCATTGTTTTGGACTGGATTATTTCTTTTAAATTCTCTATAAAGGGGCACCTACCAAATCTTCTCTTCCTGGTCTCCTCCCGGTCCAAAGACGTGTCCTCAGGTTCCTGAGAGAGTCCAGGGTCCGGTTCAGAGATGGTGACCATTGTTACTCTCTGACGGCTTCCACGGCGTCTGGACTTAGTCTTCTTCTTTGCTCTACCAGCTGGAAAAACAACGTCACTTGTTTTCATTCTGACCAATTATCAGCTTGCACTCTGATACCATCAGTGTAAGGAAATGTTTTTCTTCTATTGCACACAGACTCACGAACGCACTCAAGCACACGCACACGGACACACAGAGTAATGTACACACAGATATATTCATACTGCGTGGCTGTCATTCACAGTCCAGACTCCCTACGGTCTGCAGAATCCCTCCCCGTCTTGAAGAAACACCTGAAGACCTCTACTGAGAACACCTCAGTAAGTGATGACTTACATTAGAGTGATCACTCTAATGTCACGTTGCACTACCATTAATAAGTCATAAGAAAAATAAACTTGTGTTCTGCTCCCTAAAGTTATTCTGCACTCTGTTCCACGTATATAACGAACATATATATATCATGAAATACACAACTACTTGAGATGCCTATCAATAGTCTGTTTCTCATTGGCATAATCACAAGTCAAGTTAGGTTAATGCAAGCTTTTTGTCTCAAACGCACACATCTTTATTTAGAATAAATATATACGTCACTGGTTCATCAGGTCGGACCCTTTGGCTAAAAACGTTTTCTAAAAGTACATTTTAAATGTATGCAGTTGAAAACACTTTTTTTTTACTGGATTATTTATTTTAAATCCTCTCAAAAGGGCACCTACCAAATCTACTCTTCCTGGTCTCCTCCCGGTCCAATGACATGTCCTCAGGTTCCTCAGAGAGTCTAGGGTCCAGTTCAGAGATGGTTACCAGGGTTCCTCCCTGACAGCTTCCAATACGTCTGCTCTCAGGAGTCAGCTCTGCTATATCAGCTGAAAAAACACGTCACATGTTTTAATTCTGACCAATCATGAAGTGACAGCGTTTTTCTTCTACTTTTATCAGATGTCTTAATTTGACTCACGGACGCATGCAAACACAAACACACACAAACCCACAAGATTTTTTTTAAATTGAATATAAAGATAAAACATATAGCAGACAGCTTTTCAACTTTTCTGTCACAACTTTGTGATTGAGTGAGTGAGTGTGAGAGAGAGAGACATTGTGTGTATGGTCTAAAAGCAGTACGGGTTGTTCCAGTACTTGATGTTAACTCTGATTCGTATAATTTCTGTGAAGCCTATCTCTTCTGCTCACAGGGAATTAACATCCACGCAAACCACGTTTATGTTGAACTTCAATCATTCACTCCTGTGTGTGTGTGTGTGTGTGTGTGTGTGTGTGTGTGTGTGTGTGTGTGTGTGTGTGTGTGTGTGTGTGTGTGTGTGTGTGTGCATGTGTGCGTGTGTGTGTGTGGGTAACACTTTAAAACAAGGTACGCAAAGAATTGGGTAGTTACTGAGGAAGGAATAAGTAAAGAATGATTCATAACTCCTCAGTAGTTACTGAATAACTGTCACTTAGGGCACCGTTAGGGCCTCAGTTGTTCATCATTCGTTACTCAGTAACAAATACAGTATCCCCTAGTCTGTTTACCAGTAACTCCCCAGTAGTTACTGAGTAACCGCCACTTAGGGCGCCGTTAGGGCCCCAGTTAGGGCCCTGGTCGTTCATCATTCGCTCCTCATTCGTTCCTCAGTAACTACCCATGTTTTTGCGTACCTTATTGTAAAGTCTTACCAAAACATTTCTATGTCGACAGTTTGTATGTACATCATGACTTCATCATTAGTCTGAGTAACAGCTGTGTTGTGGTGAAGCCCAGAGCAGCAGCAGAGAGCAGACTCCCCTGGACCCAGCTGTGTCTCCATGAAGAGTGACTGGTCTATGGGACTTCCTGAACAGTTTAAAGATGGAAAGTCTATTGAGAAGAAGTGAGGATTTAAACATCGCTCAGAGGTGGTGTGATTGAGAGGAGGGATATGGCTGTTTTAGTGATGTGGTTGACATGGTGTGAATGATTGCAAATGTTGGTTCTTTTGAATTCCGCATTCTCTGTTTGCAAACAACATGAAAAAATTTTGAATTGTAAGATGACAAATTTAATGTTGACACACACACGCACACAAACACACACACACACACACACAAACAGACATCTTTGCTGTTGTGCAAGCTGTGATGGATACTTGCAGACTTGCAGGCTTATATGGTAATAGTAATGAAGAAACTTATTTACCTTGAGATCTTCATTTCCTCCTTTGCACCGTTGCGTCTCCAGATACGTAGAGCTACAGGACGCTAAACCCTTTGATAACCCCTTGTTATCTGTGGTCTGTGTGTGTGTGTGTGTGTGTGTGTGTGTGTGTGTGTGTATGTGTGTGTGTGTGTGTGTGTGTGTGTGTGTGTGTGTGTGTGTGTTTGTGTGTAGTCTTGTTTTTTTTTTCCATGTTGTCAGAATGATTATTGAGTATATTTCACAATATATTCTCAGCCATGGCAACATGTCTGTATTTGGCAGGATGGCTCTGTGGGGGAAACTCCCCGGCCGTCCGAGCAGCCTTGAAGCACCATCCCCATCAGGTCAAACAGTTTAGAACGCCCTGGACCAGAGATCTGAAGGGCTTCGCAGGCCGCTTCTTAAAGGACGCCCCCTGACCCTAGTCCCCCAAAGGGCAGGGAAACCCCCCCTAATATCAGGGAACCTGGAGAAGGAACCCAGAAGAGGGATCCCTCTCCAGGGATCGTAGGAGTGCAATAGGAGCCGTAATAATGTGCAGGCGTAATGGTAGCATAACATGTGCTATCTGAGAGATAATCTTTATTAATGGCTATCTCTTGTCTTTATAGTCCAACACTTAAAAGCTGTTGCTTTAGTTATTTCATGATATTGTTTTATTTGTACTTAAAGGATTCATTAAGTACAGAGAGAAAGAGAGAGAGAGAGAGAGAGAGAGAGAGAGAGAGAGAGAGAGGGAGAGAAAGAGAGAGTGAGAGTGACCTAACACTAACCCTAACTTTAACCCCTCCACCTCTCCTAACCATAACCTCTGACCCCTCCACACACCTAACCCTAACCTTAACCCCTCCCCCTCTCCTAACCATAACCTCTGACCTCTCCACACACCTAACCCTAACCCACAGACTCCCCTCACTACCATCCTACCCTTCGTCACCACATTCTCCCATAGAACCCTCTCCCTACAGCATCAACTCTCACTTCACCACCGTACAAGAACAACATGCATCACTACAACAACACAAAATCATTTCTGCGTACAGGAAAAACAAAAGCCTCAAAGATCTCCTGGTCACCTCCACCTTCTCCCGCAAACCCACACAACCACCACCGTCACACACTACTTCAAACCACACAACTCCATCACCAACCCAAATAGCCACACCACTCTACCGTTCCTCCAGCCCCCAAGCATTGATTCCCCAAACACAGTCTACATCATCACATGCACACACCGCCACAAACACTCCATTGGAGAAACGAAACATAGCATGATCATCTGACTGAAACAGCAACTCCTCGGGTATAATGTGTGTGTGTATAATGTGTTTGTGTGTGTGTGTGGCGGACGGCTGGGTGCAGGTAAGAAGGACGTCTCAGAGCTGATCCAAAGATACAAGAAGGGCGGGCCCTGACCTCTGACCTCCCATCTGGAGCCCAATGTGACCCGGCCAGAGGACGGGCTCTGACCTCTGACCTCCCACCTGGAGCCTCGTGTGACCCGGCCAGAGGACGGGCTCTGACCTCTGACCTCCCACCAGGAGCCCCATGTGACCCGGCCAGAGGACGGGCTCTGACCTCCCACCTGGAGCCCCATGTGACCCGGCCAGAGGACATGCTCTGACCTCTGACCTCCCACCTGGAGCCCCATGTGACCCGGCCAGAGGACGGGCTCCTGATCAACTCTCATCATCACATCACTCATGATCACCGAGCGTCGTGTCCAGGAATGTTTTAATAAAGCGCTGAGAGCAGAACGCTGGGACTCCTGTGAGCTCATTACACCAAACATACACAACGCCTTTAGCTTCATGTTAGCTTTAGTGATAGCCACCTCGGAATAGAGCGCCATCTAGAACGACCTCACACTCTAGCCTCAACGTCGATGAGACCAACTGGAAATACAAGCCAGTATTAATTTAAAATGTTAAACTGGGATTCTGAAAATATAATTTTAGTTCTGATGAACACTATTACAATATTACTATCACCAATGAATATGATCACAATATTACTCTCACTAATTGATATTATCACAATATTACTATCACTGATGAATACTGTTACAATAATACTACTACTAATGAACGCTGTTACAATATAACTATCACTAATGAATATTGTCACAATATTACTATCCCTGATGAATACTGTTATAATATTACTATCACTAATGAATACTGATATAATATTACTATTGTCAAGTTCTCTTCCTTTTTTCTGCATTCTCCGCTTGAACGAGATTGGTGCATCCACTCAGAGTTCCTTCTGGGTTTCACTCAATGAACAAACTGTTTCCTCTTTATCTTCTTTCATGAAGTCTCAATTGATGGTCCGTTGTGAGTAATTCAGTTGTTAGCAAGGTGAAAAACCATCAAGAAACAAGAAAAAGGTTGTTTTACAATGTGATTTTTTTTTTTAAATGATTGCCTTATTTCCCTTAAATTAAACAAGTGTAATATAAATTCTCCCACTGTTTATCATTCTTATCATTCTTTATCATAATATTTACTTCTAATTTAAATAATAAAATCCCACCATAATCCTTTTAAACATGAGCTCACCAGACAATCATGTTCCATAATTCAATCCGTTTAACTTCAACAATCATATTGTGGCGAGCAGCAGGTGAAGGACGAGACAGGAGCCCAGGCCCCCGCAGCCCTCCCCCAGCCCCAGCTGCCCACACTGCGGCGGTCGGTGTTTAGTCCTGTTAACACGGCAACAGTTTGACGTTATCCCGGGTGTGTGTGTTAGGCAAGACGTTAGCCTAGGGCTAGTCATGAACCTAGAGTGGCGAAGCCACGCCCCTTCTGGTAGAGCCCATGGGACCTATGAGATCGAAGAATGTGAATGGGTTTCAATGAAGAGAAAGTAATTATTTTCTGGTCCCAGTCTTTATATACCCCGGGTTACACATATGATGTTTGTGGGTTTAAATGATAATTTTTCATGCAAAGAAAACTAAACATTATCGTGAAGAACTTTGATAATGTTCGGTTTTTTCCAAGGGGAGGATAAAAGCATCCAAAGAGGTGAAAACCATTATAAGTTTGGGCATGTGGAGAGTTTCAGTTATGCCGGTGGGGAGATTGTTGGTCTTGTCCACGCCAGTCGCAGGGAGCATGACGGCACATACGAGACATGTAGTCTATCTCATTGTGTTTTCTCTACAGCCTTTAACTGAACAATTTTACAATAATAGAGACGGGGGGAGAGAGAGAGACAGAGAGAGAGAGAGAGAGCGAGAGAGAGAGAGAGAGAGAGAGAGAGAGAGAGAGAGAGAGAGAGAGAGAGAGAGAGAGAGAGAGAGAGAGAGAGAGAGAGAGAGAGAGAGAGGGATGGACGGGGATGGAGAGACAGAGAGTGTGTATCCGGCCGTCTGTCTGTGGTTTCTTTCTACAACCGACACAGAGACACTGAGGCACCCCCCCCCAAACCAAAACCCAGGGAGGAGGTCCAAGAATAATATCAGAAAAACATTTGTTGTTCCATCAATAATTTTTTGCTTAAGGCACTTATGGACTTATTATTCACTAATAAAACGAGAAATCATCGGCTGAACACACGAGAACATTCAGTTGGATCCACTGAGTTGTTTATTGCAATTATGCTTCATTAACAAATAAGACAGAAAAATAGTCCCTTACATGTACACAATAAACACGAGGACTAAAACAATAGAAGCAGCAGACTTTACAAATCACCAACAGGTGTGCACGTATCTTTAATAACTGAACATGTTCTGCGACCGCTTGATTCCCAACAGAACACGAAAAATCAAGATTCAGTTTAAAGTCATTTACAACATGCAACATTATCCCATAGACCTCTTGGTTATTATGATTAAAATATAAAGGGGATTGCTACGGAAAACAAGAAGAGGAGGGGTTTTAACTTTACAAACGACGAGATGGAGGCATTAGTTCAGGCGGTGGACGAAAGGAAAAGTATTTTATTCGGCAAATTTTCCCCAAATGTAACGTCGCGGATCAAAGCAAACAAATGGCAAGAGGTGTCGGACGCTGTCTCAGCGGTTTGTGGGGTACTGAGGACGGTGGACGGTGTAAAGAAAAAGTGGTCGACCATAGCGAGTGACGCCAAGACCAGAGGGACGCTACAGAAGAGGGACCAGGCAAAGACGGGGGCTGGTATGCCAGAAGTGAAGCCTATAACCATGCTAGAGGAGAAGATCCTGGCCACCATGGGTCAAGTTTACACCCAAGGTAAGTTCAGCTCAACGCTTCTATCTATCTAGTTTAGCAACCGCGGATTATGTTTAAATTTGACTTCACCAATACATAAGGCAAGAACGCTGGCGCTAAGGTTAGATTTTGGCATAAACCTAACGAGTGGACCACAGATTCACAGAATTTGTATAAACTAGTGTCAGTGTCCACATTTTGGGGGCGGTGTACTGCTAGTGCTACGGTGTAGCAACTAACGGTTAATCTAAAATGTACAACTAGACGCGCTATCGATAAGTGATTTTGAGGAGTGGCTCCATAGTAACCCTAACTAGAATAGGGCGACCAGACGTCCCCGATTTTAATTGCCTGTCCCATTGGATATTTCAATCACATTAATATCCAAACTGGAATGTCCCCGGTGTTTCTGCCTCATCGGGACCATGGCCTCGTTTTGATTTCTGACGTCTCACTTCAAACTAGAAGCTATATAGACAAAGATAGTTGTTGGACTACAAAATACAGAATATGGACCAGTAAACAGCAAAAGAAAAGCCAACCCCCCTAACATGAAATCATTTGTGTGTAGGCATTTCAACCGGCACAGAGGTTGGCCTGCCTGAGGAGATCCTTGAGAACGTCAGTGCCGAGGTGTCTGATTCAACTGAGGTCATACTGACGTTGATGGAAGCAGAGTGTGACAGCAGGACTCTGCCAACAGCAATAATTATCCCATCACCTGGCAAGTTGATGCTCACTGTTTAAATAAATATGAGGTGCATTTTTACAACGACGCTGTCTCAACTGTAGCTACTCCATTTATGAACAGTTGAGGTTTATAATAGGAAGGCTACTGTTCAAGGAAAATTGTCTTGATTCACAGTTTAAATTCTTCTTTACAGCTAAAAAGAAGAAACACATTAGCCTACAAGAGGAGCTTCTGGAGTTGGAGAAGGAGAAGCTGTTGGTGATGCGAGAGACACTAAATGTTGAGAAGGAGAGACTGAAATTGGATAAAGAAAAATTTGAATTCATGAAGCAGTATTTTATTTACAACGGGAACAATATTGTAAATTTATTTGAACAATGAAATGAAATAATTTGTACACTTATTTAAATTTGATTGAGTTAAACTGTTAATTTATTTTTTATATTGTTGAATTAAATATTTTACATCAAATTCGTATGTTTTCTTTTTAATTATCTTATCTAAAATAATGTGCAATCAGGTTGTTTCTGGCAGTTCTACCAGTCTGTGCACCATCATGTATGCCATCATGGCCTTCCTCCTCATCTTCAACCATGGCCGGGACGTCCTCAGGGTCCGGGAGATTAGCAATCCTGCATATGTTGTGCAACACAGCAGTGGCCTTCACGAACATCACTGCTCTCTCCGGGGAATATTGAAGATATCCCCCGCTCATATCATGGCATCTCCATCTACAACATCAAAAGTTAATCAGTTTGTTTGCTTACAATGCTTTACTTATCTCCTTTTTTGGTGTGATGTTATAGTCCATGTTATAGTCCATATTAATATTATTAAATCATTTTAAATAAATACATTTGCTACATTGCTTTTGAAGTATATAGTGTAACACTATCTTCTTAGGGGTTACGACACACTCCTTATCTACGCTATTGAATGCACCAAAGCAGTATATGTCTCACCTTCCTTTCCATATACCATATAGCCTCTCCTGACGGCTACGGCACCTTTTGTGTGCCACATTGTACCTGCTCTCTGCCTCCGTTTGCTCGTTCATGACTGGTGTCATTAGGTAGGGTTTCAAGGGATATCCTGAGTCCCCCAAAAGCCATCCACTTCCCCTGCCCTCACTCAGGTATGCATTGATATCACTGTAAATGCACATATTGAATATATTAAGAGTATTTGAGTGAAGCCTAATAATAAAGCAGGTAAAACAATTATTTATGTTAGTGTCTATGGGACCCACCTGGTGTTGAATATGAAAGAGTCGTGGGTGGATCCAGGCCACTTTGCCAACAAATGCCGTATAACCATATTTTGGTCCCCTATGGCCTGAACATTGATGGCATGGTATCCCTTACGGCACACATAAGCCGGCTCAGTTGGGCCACTCGGAGCTTTGATGGGGAAAAGTGACCCATCTATAAGCCCAATTACCCCTGGCATCCCACTCTGACTTAAAAAAGCCTCCTTAATCTGCTGCAGCTCTTCTCCACGAGGAAACTGAATGTATTTCGTTGCAAGATTGCAGATGGCATTGGTGACCTCCCTGAGATTGCGTGAAATACATGGCTGTGAAATGTTGGGAAAAATAACCTGATGAGCACATCATATGGCAGGCACATTAATATATAGTCGACTCTTGCTCTAAACCCAACGAACACATAACACAAACATGATAATATATAGTCAGGTCAAGGCCGGAGCTGAAGGCCCCATCTCCCAGGCAGGCAGATGGTGGACACTCAGACAATGCACCAGTATCATCTCCAGAACGGGAGAGCCACATTTAATTTACCACACAGGAGACACCTCGAAGCTCTCCCCCACTAGAAGGAACACATGCAGATACTAGGGGCCTGAGAGCCACATTTAATTTATCACACAGGAGACATTTTGAGAGCTCTGCCCCGTTAGGAGGAACCAAGAGATACACCTGCCCATACCAGGGCCTCAGAGCCACATTAAATTATCACACACAAGACATTTCAGGGGGGCACTCCCCCGTTTTAATTTATCACACCAGAGACACGAGGAACTCTCCCCGTTACGAAGCTCTCTCAGGGCCTGGGAGCCAAAACACACCGAACCGCACACACCTCAAACGCACACACCTCATCGAGAGGAGGATACAGCATAAGACTGTATCACACAGGGACTCTTCACCTTCTTCTGAAGCAGACCTTCCACGGAGGCGAAGCTCCAGACGAACCATCAGCGCTGATTAGGGACTTAGACATATTCGATTTCTCACGCTTTATGACTCTGTATAACCGTTGCCACTTTACTTAATAAATCCAAGGTCCTCGTGCCGATAGACTTTATTACCTCTCCGTCTCATTTTATCTGGTCCAGTAGCTAGACAGACCGTTTTTCCCAACAGAAACCGAAGACAGGCTTGCAACCTCAGTCTGGAAGTCCCCCTTGGCAAAAAAACGTAGAGCATTGGTTACCTGCACCACCACTGGCAAGGCTCCATGTCTCCTTGTAGGCCTCTCCAGAGCAGGACGTAATTCTTCCATCAAATTCAAAATTAACTGTCTTGGCAGGCGATAAAGGGATATTAAAATATGGTCCGGAAAATGTAACGCGTCATTATGCGGTCTCAGTAGCCTTTCAGTCATCAAGTTTCTGTTGTCATGTTCGTCCTCGTCTTCATTGTCACACAGCAGACCCACTAGCAGTGCTGCTGCCATTTTTCTGTTATTTCAGTTACTGACAGTTATTTTGAACTTAGGACAGGGTGTATGGCCACCTAACTTAGGGAGCCTAACTTAAGAAATTCCTAATTTAGGATAGTTCTGTAATGGTTAAATTCCTATCTTAAAATAAGATAGGATTTCTTCCTAAGTTAAGTTAGGAAACCTCCTTCTGTAATATCAAAACCCCTAAATGCCTTCCTATCTCAAGATAGGATAGGATTTCAGAGTTAGGAAGTTTCTGTAATGAGGCCCCTGGTGTAGCTGTTGATGGCTGACCAGCGATGGTTTAGTGGCCAAGCTCTTCCCGCAGACATCACAGGTAAAGGTCTCCCTAGCGATGGCATGGATCTTCAGATGCCTTGCCAGGTCTGACTTTAAACTGAATGTCTTGTCGCACACGGTGCACTGATGTGTAGGCTTCTCCATGTTCCATCTGGTACAGTAAAACATGAATAAATGAGTAAAACTAAAAGCAGATCATTTAGATTGACAACATGTAGCCCTTTATTACACAGAAATGTGCTGTTGGTGTATTAGCCTAGGACAACACGCTCGCCAGATTGTTATCTATGTTGTTAGAAATTAGCTACTGTTTACCAGGTATGCAGTGCATCCCAGGCAACAAGAGATTAACACGGTCGCCAAATTGCTTTATGTTACACTTACTCTCGCATCAGCTGTTGTCTAAACAGTCACATTTACCCATATTAACACATATCCACACCAAATTGTCCAAGAAAACGTTGATTGTCGCCGAAAAGCAACAAGTTTGCAGGTATGCGACGTAGCCCTTACTATTGTAAACAGTGTCGTTAGCCGCGCCTAGCTATCGTTACAAAACACACATTAATCAGCTTATTATTTCACCCTTGGGTGAATATAGTAATGCCATACACCGTTGGAAAGCTTAGATTACCCCGATTAAAACGAGACCACTCACGGGTAATATGGTTGCTCACCGACAAAACGGCGATAGGTTGACTAAAGTCTACCCAGCAGCTAAAACGTACCCTCTACTACGTCTTCCCTTTATACACAACGACCGCGTTATGACACGGTCGAAATCTTTTCTCTTTCTACAAAATCGAAACAGCTTAATACAAACCTTAAAAAAAATGTCTAATTATTAAATAGCAAACGATGCAGGGGATACAATTTACCTGAGTGAATCCTCCGTTGACAGCTTCACCGAACTAGTGGCATGGCCGCCTTGATCGTGAACAGAAGAAATTAGTATTCCAATCCACGCTCAATGATTGGTCTGTTGGGCGCTCAGCTCTGCTCAGCATTGCTCAACCATTGGCTGAAGGCTGCTCAGCTCTGCTCAGCATCGCTCAACCATTGGTCGGCTGACGGGATAGATAGGGACTTGGAGGGGAAATTGCTTGGGAATACCAGGTGCTGTAAGCTTTTTCTTTTTCAACTCGAGCTCATGCATACCGTGACCTGGATCTTTACTGCCAACCGTTTGGGAGAATTAAAGCAACATACAAAGACTGACAACGTCTCTCAAAACTATTTTTGTGAAAAATGAGGACGGTATGGTGATTCTGCCAGCAGGAAGCACCAGAAAGCTGAAACGACTGGGAATACCAGGAGCTGTAAGCTTTTTCTTTTTCCACTCAAGCTCATTGCCTACCGTGACCTGATCTTTGCTGCCAAACGTTTTAGAGAATTTAAGCAACATACAAAGACTGACACCGTCTCTCTAAACTGTTTTTGTGAAACATGCGGACGGTATAGTGATAGGCTACTCAGGGCGTAACCATGGTTTAGACATTGGGGGGGGTCCAATTTTTTATTATTATTTGTTAAGTGCATTGCCTACAATTCTATATTTATATATGAAAATGTGGACATTTAGAACATAGTTTCGAGGACTACATTGACCATTTGAATTCACATCTAAAGGAATAGTGTAATAATGTAATGTCTGCCCCGCCCCCCCCCCACACACACACACACACTTTGTTTTGGTTAGTTGCTTACGGACCTTAAACACACCTACCAATTACAATTATGCTCTTCCAGTAGTACTGTAGCAAAAAGGATAGCTTCCAATGGAAAAATACCACATACCGCATGTCTTTTTAATGTTATTTTAATTAGGACAACTACTGATGTACTTTTGTGATGTACAGACTTTAACAAAAAAATTTGCTGAGGACTTTTAAGTCCAGGTTAATTTCTAGAATAAAAGTGTGTTTTAACAATGAGAAGTCTAATAGTCTAATTGAAATCAGAGACTTGCACAAAGCATGAAACTTAAAATCTTGATTTTTACTATAAAAAGCAAGTCTGATTATTTACACTGAAAATTATTTACATTGACTGGAACACAGAAGAGAAATGAACTTCTGATGCTTCAATGGTGGAGCTCTTTGTGTTTGGAGTAGGCTCTGATACCTTATAGTCAAGGTGTATCTCCCCGCGCTCTTTTACTGGCCCCATCCTGATAATCTTTTGGCAAAGGACTTTAGACCTAAGCTTTACTGTGGTCCGGCTCTGAGTATCAACGGACCTTGCAGAGATCTCACTTTCCGCTGATGGTTTCTCTACACTGATTGGAACATTTTGGAAGATAACAAGGATGGTATCATGTGTGGAGCCTGTTCCTGCCAGGGTGCTTTCATTGTGTTATCCATTGCCCCATTTAATGGGCTTGTTGCTTCTAGGACAGCAGGGAGAGGTACTCTGTTGTTACCTGCTGTAGTGATGATACGTTCAGCGAGGTCAACATCAATCCTCTTGACCGTGTTGTAACTGACACATATTCCGTGATGGTTAAGAGCAGTCACCAGCTCTTTTGATCGTGTCAGACTGTGCACTCCTTGAGCCACCATAACATGAAAAGGTGTTGGTTCCTTGCCCTCGGTAAGGATGTTATGCAGAATTTGAAAGACTACATCAGTCTTCAGGTGGTAAGTTGTTTTCCCCTTAAACATATAGGAGAAAAACTCCTGCCATCTTTGTGGTCGGTTCTTAATGAAAATGTCATTTGACAGTCGGAGGTCTTGTGGTTCACAGAAGCTCTTCTGTAGTCCAAAGCTGTATTCCTTCAACTCCTGCGCCAGCTCAGTTGCCACCTGTCTGACAGGTGAAACTCTCAGGGACTCTACCAAGACCTCTGGAGAACTGTTGGTGGAAAGTACCATCTGAGATGCTCGTTTGTTACCTGGGTATGTAAAGCAGACATTGTCTCCATACAGCTCAATGATTAGCTGCTTTGCAGCTCGGTTTGACACTACTTGAGTTGAACCTTCATTGAGTCTGTCTCTGATGGAAGTCAGACTGTATGATGTTTTGCTCAAATCAAGCCCAAGAGCCAAAAATCTAGCCTTCAATGAGTTGTCCTCAGCTGTTATTGAATCCTCCTTTTCAAGATTTTTCAGGATGTCCTCAATTTTGGCATTATACTTATTAAAATACTCTTTACGGCAAGGGTCATGATATTGGATATCAGCCGCAAAAACATCATCTACCTCGCACATTACCACTGTTTGGGTGTACACATGGTCCTTGAACAACATGGCCGCGTTTAGTAATTTCTGGGCCATCGGTTTTTCACAGATTCTGAACAATTTGTGTATTTTCTTCTGTTTAACTGTTTTGCAATCTGAACCACAAAAGATACATACATTTGTAGTTACACTGGTCTTAAATCTTCCGCTTCGACGCTCAGTTGGATCATTAATAGGTCTCTGCCGAGATGGCTCAGACTGTTCTAATGGCTGGGTTGTGTGATCAGCCTTAGCCATATCCCTTTGAAAAGTTCTGTAGCAGGATTTGGTGTGGTATTTTATGATCTCTTGCTCCTGCACTGTCAGTTGAAGAACCCTAGCAGTTCGAGTATCACATATCTTAGTTTGTTTGGCAAGCGAAACAATAACACCCCTGCCAATTTCACCACTAGAGAGGCACTCAGATTGCTTCTTCTTCTGACATAGGATGCACTCGTCTAATTTGATTGGTTTAGGTGAAGCACAAGGAGCTGTGAGAGGTACTTCATCCTGAAAATAAACAATTATATACTGTTAGGTTGCTCAAAAAAGCTAGACTATTTTTTTTCTACCATAAAATATTTCCTACTTCAATCAAAAGTTGTATTACGCATGGCATGTCACTTTTCTATTTTATAACCCCCAAAATAAAATAAATGTATTAAAGCTTATCTTACCATGTTTCCCGCTGTAGCCCAGTCCAATTTTATTATTATCTATATGAGTTGTTCTCTCACTCTCTCCAGATCTTTTGGAATTTTGTAAAATAAGGTTTCAAATATGAGTTATTGGTATGTACCAACATATCTGTTCTTTGTGAGGGATAACTTCATGATATGAAGACACTGAAACTTCATAAACTTGTCTGAGACTATTTGATCACAAGTTCTGATTTACTGGTGATGACATTTTCCCCATTTTGCAAAAAAACTAAACAAAACACTAGCAGCTAGCTAGGTAACAAGCTGTAGTTAGCTAGCTACAATACACACCACATTAGATATAAAACTGATACAAATTCATTATAATTATTTAATCACACAAGATTACAACTCATATGATAATGACACATTATAAGTGTGCACGCCAACACAGAGAAAAAAAAGAGTAGATTTCCTTACTTTTCTTGATCTCACAAGTCATCTTGCTTGACAGCCATGTGCTCTGCTATGACCTCAGGTTACTATGGCTACCAAGTAAACTTTTGTTGAAAAAAAAGTTGGAGGTGATGACGTGATGACAGCAATATTAAGAACAGCTAGGAAATGTAAGCTTTTAAAGTTTAGGTTAATTAATAACTGGCAATTCCTGTATGTTGCTAGTTGTATGTAATACGTAATAGTTGTAACTTTTTTTTCCCATTTTATTTATATCAAATCAAAATGCTTACACTGTTCTTTGACCTCATAATCATGGTCATTGTGAACATTGTGATCACCTCAGAAAATCTCTAGCTTCAGGGGTTTATGTACGCATATATAATGAGATCGCCTCATTTGCATATTGTAATAATATTTTTTAAGACAAAGTGTAATACAAAAAGTATTTCTATCAAGTTGAAGATTAATCTGGTAGAAATTGATGAGGATATCTATAAAGAAAAAAAAAAGTCCCATTCACCTGTATTGTGATAATAGTGTCACCTATAGTGGTCATTTTCAGGACTTTCGTCCCGGATAGAGATTTTGGCACACATCACATGTTGTTCAGTGGGGTAATATTAGTCTATAACAGTTGAGATAGTCTCCGCTAAATGAAGCGCATACAAATCTTCCCCAGGACCTGTACTATCTGTATTTACCTTCTTATTACCAGTGGTAATTACACAGTAATACACTATAATTTACCGGATAATTCCTCTGTATTTACCTTCTTATTACCAGTGGTAATTACCCAGTAATACACTATGATTTATCATGTATTTGCTGGGTAACTACCTCTGTATTTACCTTCTTATTACCAGTGGTAATTACCCAGCAATACACTATGATTTACCATGCATGTACCGGGTAAATACCTAGTAATTAGGGGACTGTAAAAGGAAGGGTTACCACATTTACTTTAGAATATAATCAATGAACATCATTATGAGCAGATGTAGTTGACGTTGCATTAGTCCTTTGATTCGAAATGTGGAGATTGTTAGAAGATGCTATCAAAACCCTAAATAAAATATTTGTCAGGTTTTATTTCTGTGTCTTGAAAATACTTGAATAAAGAGAACAACTTAGTTTCATTTGATAAGTTATTGAATGTCTCAACTGTTTAAAAGAATAAATGTCAACTGATTGACCGTTAGAATACATATTTCAATATCAAAGGTTTTGTATTCTAGGTTATAACTGCTGCCACGCTGTTGGAGAAGGGGGGTTTGTTCTTTGGTTTAACTCCCGTTACGACACGGGGAGTCTGGAAGTTGAGCTGTAACGTGGCTTGAAGACCTGGATTGTCATTGGTCGACTTTATCAGATCGTGGTCTCTATGTATCTAAATTTATAAACAGAATATATAGATAATCTCTCCATCGATATCTTTTTCTCTTCATTTATTTTGATCAGCCGTTCTGTTAAGAGTCTTCTGCGGACTCGTACTCAAACACATTTAGTCTTGGAGATAAGCCTCATATAACTACCAGTGTTGACTCAATATCAAATCACAAACCATAATAGCACTTATAACCTGGACACAAAGAGAGAGGGTTGCTTTTACAAAGACTGGTGAAAATACCAGCTTCAGGTGATGGAGGATCCCTCTTCTGAGCTCTGTCTCTGGGTTCCTTCCCACTGGGTTTTTAGTGGAGGGTTTCCTTGTCCTATATAGGGCTTAGGGCTCTCCCCTTCTTTCTGCCTACCTGCCTGTCTGTCCGTCTGTCCATACATCTAATTTGGAAACATCATAGATATTTGTTTCAGGAGCCTCAGATTGAGTTTATTTTCAAGTTGTGCAATATATAAAACACTGTGCGTGCGTGCGTGCGATATAGTAGTACGTTCTTGTGAGAAGGTGAAATCCTCCCCCTTCTCACTGTCTCGCATTAGAGTAATTATTATTATTATTATTATAATTATTATTATATTGTGTGTGTGTGTGTGTGTGTGTGTGTGTATATATATATATATATATATATATATATTAGATTGGGCTGGTTTTATTAGATTGGGCTGGTCTTCCGTCCCGGTAGGGGGCAGTGTGGTAAGGTAGCTTTAGGTAAATGTTCCCCCAACTAATGGTCTGGCCCATACGGCCTTGATTGGGCCAATTGGCATTTCCCTATTTAAGGGCTTTCTCATTTGGTGTTTGGAGGCTGAAGGTGGTGCTGGCTTGACGTGAGGCCAGTACGAGAGACGTATGGTTAGGTTAGGCTATGCTATGCTATGTTACGTTACCTGAGTTTATGTTTGCTGACGGATGGAGTCATTTTCTTTTCATTTGAAACGTTGCTCTATTTTTTGTGAATGTTTTGGAGACATTAAAACTTCACTTTTTCTTAGTCCTCAGTCCATTGCCCTCATTTTTTCCCACACTCGAAATTCCCAGTTGGCCGTATCCCAGATACGTGGGGCGACCACGCCGGTCCCTCACATTTTGTGGCAGTGGTGGGATCTTTTTTTCGACGCCATCTGAGAAACTGGAGAGACGAGGGAAGAAGAGGACTCGGTGGACAGCGAGGACGAGGCCGAATCTGGTGACGAATGGAGCAGAGGCTGTCCCGAGGGGTTCTACTCGAGATGGAGGAGGAAGACGGCCATGGAGAGGACCAGGCATCCGGCGGAGACCCGCCTGAGGAGTCGGACCTTACAGCAGTGCGTCGGCTCTTCGAGCGGGAGGCGTCCAAGCAGGAGCAGCGCTGGAGGAGTGTTCAAATGCAGCTGAACCAGCTCAGGGAGGACGTCGAGGCTGACCGGAGGCCTTCATCTGCACCTGCACCAGCAGCGCCCGTGACCTGGCACAGGGCGGCCATTCCCAGGCTGGAAGAGGATGACGACATTGAGCAGTACCTCATAACATTCGAGAGGTTAGCAATGGCTTATCGTTGGCCAAGAGAGGATTGGGCAGTCTAGCCCTACCTCACCGGAAAAGCACGCAGCGCCTATGTGGCGATGAACATGGGTCATGCCACTGATCCCCTTGGTAAAGCGGCCTTTACTGTGATTGTGTAACAGAGGCTGCTAAGGGGGAGACAGGGGGCGTGACCCCTTCGTTGTGGATCACCGCGCCTCACAGTGGCTGGGTAGCATGAAGGACTCAAATGCTTGCATCACCCGCTGGTTCCCCCGGGGTGATGCAACCGCAGTAACGAGCGGGAAGGCAGAATACTGTGGCAGACTGTTTGTCTCGCCATCCTGTTGGCGAAACTCCGGAGGTGGTGGGAAATGTGAGAAGGTGAAATCCTCCCCCTTCTCACTGTCTTGCATTAGAGTAATTAATTATTATTATTATATTGTATGTATGTATATGTATATATAGTTATATAGATATATAGTTATATAGATATATAGTTATATATATATATAGTTATATATTTATATATAGATATAGTTATAGATATAGTTAGATAGATATAGTTAGATATAGTTATATAGATATAGTTAGATAGATAGATATAGTTAGATAGACATAGTTATATATTTATATATAGATATAGTTATATAGTTAGATAGATAGATAGATAGATATAGTTAGATATATATATAGTTATTCATATATATATATATATATATATATATAGATAGATAGATAGATAGATAGATAGATAGATAGATAGATAGATAGATAGATAGATAGATAGATAGATAGATAGATAGATAGATAGATAGATAGATAGATAGATAGATATATATATATTTAGATAGATATATATATATATATATATATATATATATATATATATATATATATATATATATATATATATATATATATATATATATATATCTATCTATCTATCTATCTATCTATCTATCTATCTATCTATCTATCTATCTATCTATCTATCTATCTAACTATATATATATATTTATAGTAATGGTTGAGTAAAAGAGCAGCCTTGTGTTGAACCAGCAGAAGTTCCCTGTGACATTTGTACTGGGACCCAGCTGAAGGCTGTGAAGTCCTGCCGTTTTTACCCAGCTATCTCACTCATTACACTCATTAAAGAGTCCTCAACATCTCCACAATGTTGATTTAGTATTTGTCCAACAGATGTATGTAACAATGGCTGTGAAACCACATAAATTTGGTTGATCTGCTCTATAACTTCTTGCAGGGCACTTTCAGAGACGTTAAGAATTGATGCCCAAGGCAGAGGGGGGGCCCATGGCAATAAAAAAAAAAAAGAGTCGCACACGGCCATGTATGCTCTCCCCCCCCCCCCCGTCAACAATTCAGCGCAGGGGGAATTCGGGGGGAGGCCATAAAGGAGTTATGCTTAGGGCCCCAAAATAGCTAGCAGCGGCACTGCACACACACCTCTGCATTGGATATGTGATCACAGGTACAGGTACTGGCAGTATAGGCCTGGCACTGTCCCTGATCTTATCTGCTGCTTAGGGGGTTTCTGGAAGAGGGTTTCGGAGAAGCTATGCAACACTTTGTGTAGTTGTTGTTGTCACTTTCCTCCGATGAATGTCTGCCTTACAGTGTGCATACAGGGCATGTACACCCCTGCTGGCATAATTAATTTCTTTAATGCAGTGTGTGCATTTAGCACATCCTCTTTTCTCAATTTTTTTGAAAAAGTCAGACAGTGGAAAGTTATGCTTCACTGTATTCACCTCAGTCGTGGCTTCTAATTTTAGCCATGACCACTTCCAACTGCACTTGCACCCTGCGTCCATCCATGCCATAAACAGAAATATTATAGGCCTTTATTACACAGGTCTTCTCAATGCCGTGGAACACTCCGTTCACTTTGGTAGCTAGTCCGGTGACTTGTTAACCCCAGTGTCTTCTGTTGCTAAGCGACGTCACCGTCTTTGCGGACAATTTATTATTGCTCTGCTGATCAACACTACGAATAATAATAATAATAATACATTTAATTTAGAGGCGCCTTTCAAGCCACCCAAGGTCACTTTACAGAGCATAAAGTCATCATAAATCTTTTAAAAATAAGACGTTGTGAAAAAATTATGAATGAATGCTGGTAACGAATAAATTGTAAAAAGGCGCACCATGTAAAGTTATTTTTTTAGTTTTGGCAAGTAGCCGTGTAATAAGCGGGATCATGTATAGAACGTCGCCGGTCATTTTCGAAAATAAGCCCCTTCAGGGCGAAGCAAGACGCCTTCGCTGCGCGTCGGTGTACTGTTCGCCCTGTCGGGGCTTATTTTCCCGATAATGACCGGCGTTCTATACATTATCCCTTACATATGTATTTAGCTGTGTAGGCCTAGTTACAAATGTGTACAAAGTTACATATGTGTTAAAATAAATGTTGGGTTGAAATCGGGCTAGGGCTCATAATTACAGTTAATGTGTCGGGTCGGGCCGGGCTCGGACAGAACGTGCAGCGGGTCGGGGTCGGGCTTGATTTTCTGAGCCCGATCTAAGCTCTACCGTGCGCATGCGCATCCAATATTTCGACGCGACGGCAAGGGCTGTGATTGGTCCCATAACAAAATCATTTCCGGAATCACTTTTCTTTACTTCGAAGGCACGGGGGGTCTCAGTCAGTCAGATTACGGAATATTGACACCTGTACGCGCGCACCGATCGAAGCGCGCCGTTTGCATGTCTGATGATCCAACTGACTCTCCAAGTCCTCCACATCTTCACTAAGCTCAGTAACCTTCAACTCATCCTCATCAGTTTCAGGGGCACTATCCTCGGGTTGAATATTTGTATGAGGTGGAGCTTCCTCAGGTTCATTATGTGACACAATTTCAGGTTTGAATGCCATCTTAATGTTCTTTGCTTTTATGTGCATTAAAGGTTGAATAAACATTGCTCTGAAAGTTACAGCCTTGATATGGCCAAGAAACCTTTTGCTTCAGCTTCAAATGTCTTCGTAAATGGGTGAAAAAGTCAGCTTCAGTACAAGGCTCCACAAAGTCACACAGCTGACAATGGAGAGCAGTTTCACCCAAGTTCCCTAGGTCCTTTTGAGTGTGCCATGTTCATAGGTGGATTTTGAGTGCATTGAAAGATTTAAATGTGCACAGGCATTCCTTATGAAGGCATGGTAGTGGTGATATTCGGGTGTGGCACCCATGTTTTAAGCGGTAATGCTTAAGAGATTTTCCCTTCATGTGCAGTGACTCGAGCTATGGCCAAAAAGGAAAAAGAAGAGGAGGACTCTGTGCAATCTAGCACTTTGTTAAAGCAAGACCATGTTCATTCAGAGCAGGGGTCAGATAGTGGCTCTAGTAAGAGTTCAGGTTTTGATGAGCTGTCAGATACATTTCTTAGTACAGTCTTCGAGAAGTACAGTTGTAAGTCACCACAAGACGCTGGGAACGATTTACAATTGTAAGGGCCCTAAAGGTCTAAATGATTTGATATGAAAGGTTGAGATGATTAAAGGTCTAAATGATTTGTTAGGGTTAGGACAATCGACAATTAACGACGCCACCGGTGGCGTCGCTGGCACGGGCCATCATCAGGCGAAACCTCGGGGGTCCCCGGCCCAACCCAACGTTCAAGCCAAGGGGTTGCCATGTCCCCAGCCTGACAATCCATATCCTTTCAGCCCTGCGCCGTTGGGCGGTGGACCAAAAAGGGTTTGCTTCGAGCACAGACGCGGAAAGGGCCTGCCATCCGTGTTCAACAAAATGCGCAACCACAGGTTGGTGAGCGTCTCTTTTGTGTGTGATGTTGTATCTGTGCTGGTAGAAGCGGACACGAACTGTATTCCCCGTTTCTCCCACATATTGGAGATCACAGGTAAGGCAGCGGATAAGGTACACACAATTTCTCGTGTTAAGATCAGCATGGCGATCAGTGGGGAAAACGTTCCCATTGTTCCGGTTTCGGGCCCACGGGATAAAGTTATAAAAATAAGAGTCTGTTGACTCTGGGCTCCGACAGAGGGCGTAGTTTGGCCCTGACTAGCAGATCTCTAATATTCTTGTTCCTCCTGTAGGCCGCGATAATGCCGTAGTCAGGAAGGTAAGTGGTAGAGTCCAGGAGGTGTTGAAAGTTCGCCCTGACCAGTCGGGTCAGGCGAGCGGAGGAGGTGGAATATGTCGTCACAAAAGGTATACAGTGTCCCTCAACAGGCGGACACACTAATTTGAAAACCTTAAGCGAAAGACGGCGGGCCGAATGCGAATAACCCCTGAGGGCAAGAGCCTCAAACAGAACCCTGACCGCTTGCCAGAAATCAGAGGTTCTGGAACAGATCCGTTGAAACCGTAGGAGTTGTGATTTTAGTAGTCCCGCGAATGTGTGTTTCGGGTGAAAGCTGCTCGCATGCAAGAACGCGTGTGTCTGTGGATTTAAAAAAGACTTTGACTTCCAACGTGAGGGACGTTGCGAAGTCAGGTCCTTTAAACGTTGTAGTGTCCAGGAAGTCTACCGAGGAAAAGTGCTTGCACGATTTGAGCGTGATGGACGGATCGTGCGTGTTTAGGATATTTAGAAAACAATCGAATTCCGCTTCCGAGTGTTGCCAGATACCCCAAATATCATCCAAATAGCGCATGTAGGAAAGGGGGCGTAGAGGACAGGCGGCGAGCGCCGAAGTCTCCCACTGTGCCATGAAAAGGTTGGCATACGAGGGAGCGAACTTCTTCCCCATAGCCGTGCCCTTGGCTTGGAGGAAGAACTCCTCGTTAAAGAGGAAATCGTTGCGAGTGAGATTAATCTCCAGTAAACGAAGAAGTTAGGGTTAGGGGTTAGGTTAAGGGCATCTTACCACTTTTGAAAAACGTTTTTTTTTAGCTAGTTCGAGCATACAGAGGGGCGTGCGAATTCGGCGGTTAGGGTTAGGGTTAAGAGACATCTACCACTTTTGAAAAACGTTTTTTTTTAGCTAGTTCGGGCATACAGAGGGGCGTGGGAATTCGGCCACCCTCGGATAGGTCTAGGCCCAGCGGACTTGCTCAAAAAATGTGGCGGTTTTTTTGGGTACTGCAATTTCGATTTTTTTTTGGGGCATGGGAATTCTGAATAGTGCCAGTGGTAGCCCTTGGTCCCCTCTTCATCCCCTAGAAATTTGGCGTCCCTAGTGGCAACTTTTTTTAACATGGGAAAACAGCTATAATCGACCTCACGGGAGCTGAGGGAGGGGCGTGGGAACAAGGTTCCTATGGTTGGTAGGTATTTATGAGGCCGACCTTTGTGCAGAATTTTGGCCACCTGGTGGCTTGTTTTGGTATAGAAAATCGCATTTGAAGTTTTTCACTAAACGCGGGAAAAAGGGGTGTTACCAATATTTTATTTTGAAGAAAATTGGTGTGGAAGGTTCCCTCGGCTCCTTCTACACATGTGGGAAGTTTTGGAGTTCTAGCTTCCTTCACATAGCTGCCGTTGACCCCAATGTAAAAATACTTCCAAAAAAAGTTCCCACAGAAAGTGTCTAGGAGCACGTTTTAGGCCATTTTGAGTCGTTTGGTGGTGGTCTGAGTTGCACTTTTTTGGACATTCATTATTTTTTTATAATTTGCAATTTGAAAATTCATTCAATTTTTTATTCTTTTTTGATAATTTGAAATTTGAAAATTCATTCAATTTTTTTTTCCAAGATGGCGCCGCCCATGGCTGCTGTGAGCCCGACGTCATTTTCCCCCAAATAGATTTCCCCCATTGACAATGCATGGAGAGGCGGTTATTGCACTTACTTGGTTTGGTGTTTTTTTTTGCTGGGCTCGGTCCGACGCTGAATCTGCAGGAATTATGTTTCTAGCCCCTTCCTAGGCCGAGAAAATCACTTAAAACCGATCCAAATAGATTTTTTTATTTTAAAGGTCCCATGACATGAAAATCTCACTTTATGAGGTTTTCTAACATAAATATGAGTTCCCCTAGCCTGCCTATGGTCCCCCAATGGCTAAAACTTGCGTTTGGTGTAAAACGAGCACTAGCTGTTCTGCTCGCCTTTGAAAAAATGGAGGCTCAAGTGCGCTGATTTGGAATGTCTGTATTCATGATGTCATCAGGAATCTCAGCTCCTCCCCTTACTCTGCCTGGCTCGCCCAGAGACGTTGGCCCGCCAATGAGACTCGACCGTGCGAGCGCCACATGTGTGTGTGTGTGTGTGTGTGTGAATACACACACTGTAACGCAAGTGTTTCTTGTCGGTTCTTTGACGTGTCTTGTATTTCCACAACGAGACTGTAGTGGGGGTTATCTCAGCCATGGTTGAGAAGGAATTGGGGAAAGGAACTTTGGCTTTGACTGGCTGAAGTACATGAACTGCAACATGCCGCCGGTTGCCGCGAGGCACCATCGCCCGGCAGCGGGCAGCAGGCAGCGCCCGGTTCAGTCGACTTCAGGTTGATGTGAAAGTGGAAGAACCAGAGACGTCACAGAACCCGACAAAGTCGTTTGTGATTCATAATATCGTCTGGAAGCGCACACAGCTTTTGGCCGTGATAATATGTATTAAATTATATAGATTTCTATGTATTATATGATATTATTTGGATATAGCTCCAGGCAGGCGTGTATCAGACGCGGGGGATGAGTACGATGCATCCCCCTCACTTCTATTGGAAGGCCATTCCATCCCCTCCACTTTTGTTCGTCAAATCCTCACAAAAATCAGCTTTTCTAATAAGAAATAGTAAACGTTCGCCTGTTGTATGCAATTTAAAATGGTTGCTATGATTGCATCCCTCTGTATCAAATTATCACTCTGTAAATCCCAGCGCTACAATTGACGGTACGTAGACTAAACAGCTTGCGCAGCCTGCAGAAAGCGCTGGCAGCGGTGCTCCCGAGACCCGACTGCCTGAGAGCTCAGCGCGGTGACCGCGGTCATTCAAGCAGTTTCTCACAGATTGCTGTGCCTAACTGTTCGTGCTGCATACTGACTTGACGCCTTCAATGAAAAGGTAGAATTTAATCACTGTTTTAGATCAGCATCATTCACTGCCTGTAATGAAGGCAACATTTTCAGGCATATTAAGCGATTAAAGCGATTAATTATTAATCATTAATAGATGCAAGGTTCATGGCTCTCTATTCAAGAGCTAGTTACCTCCTAGCATAAGATCCCATTCATTCTTCCGACTGGAACTAAGCCTACTTTAGTTTTAAAACTGTTCTCTTTTTTCGTGCAATATAGCCAATGATGCCGAAAACTAAAAGAAAAAGACAGGGGACTATAGACGGCTTTTTCAAGAGTAAGTTGACTTCTCTCCCTCTGCAGAAACTGACGTGCTTGCAAGTTGCAAGCTATAGGCTATCTGTTTCGAGTGCTACCGCGGTTGGGATGCACAGGTTTGACTAGGGCTACAGGTAGCCTTTACGGAGAGTAGAGATCCTTGTGCGATTCGTCATTTTCAAACCTTGAGAAAACGCACTTCAATCTACAAGGTGTATCACTCAAAATATACACAAAGTATGTGTCACAGCAATCAACTTAGGCCTACTGGTTTAATGAATGTGAATGAATGCTGTGATACACGAAAATCCGGAGAATTGTGCGATTCGCTTTCTCAGCACACTTGAACGTGAAATGTCCTCAACAGTGTGTGTCAAGGGTTCATCTTGTTTTCTTAGAACATTAGAAGCATGCAAGTGCGTTCCATTCGACTGTCCGTGTGTTCATCAAGTTAGTCAGTATCCTGTTACTTAGAATTATATCAGACACGTTTTATTTTCAGTTACTGTATAATCAGTAAGACCACACCATAAACACAGAAGCCCAACATTATACATAGATCATAGATAGGTCTCAGCATGAAATGGAGAACAGGCAGGCAGGCATTCATTCATTCTGGTGTTCAGCCACTGAACACCAGAATGGAAAAATACCAGATCAAACTTTCCTTGACCCCACGCCTAATTGGCTCCTGGCCTGGGATTTTGCAACATTGTATACATTTTCAAACCCTCTGACCAACCAAATATAACCCTACCTCTCATTCAGTCTACAGACCGGCTAGAGACAAGCTGCTTTTTGGTCTGCTCTGAGATTGACGTCCTTCATCACTATATCTCTCATTTTTTGAGTGCTATAATAATTAAGGTAAGGTAAGGTAAGTATACTTTATTTGTACCCGAGGGTAGATTTGGTTGCAGGTAAAAGAATTGCAATAATGCTCTGGGAGGACCCAGAGCCGGAAGTCCCGGCTTTTCTTGAGGTTGCTGCGGACAACACCAGCAGTGTGCTGGAACCTTTTCTGAAGGCCAAGTTGGCCTCAGAATTTCTACGAGACGAGGAGGTTGTTTGTCCCCTATCAGCGGCATGCTGTGATGGCGAGATGGCATCCCTCGAATTCACTTTCGACATTGATGGGATTGTGTTGGAAGTGAGGGAGCTCAGCGCCCTCAATACCGGGGTACATTTTTTGACGATGAAGTGGCCCCCAGTGGTGGTTCCCCACTACCACTTCATCAAAAAACACATTGACTCTGCGGGGCTCAGCGGAAAGGAGCAGCGAATGCTCAGGCATGTACATGGCACCTACATAGCCATTACAGACGGGGGGTTCTTTATGAACCTCACAGTCATGCCATTGAAAGTGGTCACGGATGACTTCCGGAGCGACGCACATTATGGGGCTGTTCAAGCACGGGCCATAATGGAGCGAGTGTTCCTGTCCTTCAAGGACAGAGTGAAGGCACTTGGCCCGAAGGACAAAGGTAGGGCCACAGTGAGGAAAAACAATATTTATGATTTTTCCAAGTGGGATGTCCTGCCCCAGAGGTTCCTCTTGGGGATCCTCGATGAGGCCATTGCTGGGGAGACGGAGAACCAGGACTTCCAAATCCTGAAAACCCTCAGCAGATTTGGCCAAAAGTCGGAGGAGCCCTGGTATTGCGAGGTAATGGCCGCCAGGGAAGCAGTGGAGGCAGTTTCTATCCATGCTGGCCTCACTATTTCTAGTGCAGATGAGGGCACACACCTCATGTGGTCTCGGGGGGGGGGCTGCGGGAACTGGTGGGGCAGCTGCATGTCCATGTTTCAGGCTGCCAATTTTGCCTCCAGCCTGGATGGCCTGGCTGCTGATTGGTCTGCTGAGCTGAGCAGCGTGTTGAAGGCCCCGAACGTGCTGTTCCTGCAGCTGTACACTGACAGCCCTCACAGGAAGCTTTCAAGGGCCTTCCGCCACCCTGTGAGTGGCTGCATTGCTGTGTGCGGGCACATGCAACAGGTAACCGGGAAAAAAATGCTCCAAAGAGCTCGGGATTACCTGGCGCACATGGGGGATCTGGAGGAGAAGTTGGTGGGCCAGATGTCCATGAGGCTGGAGCAGGTCTGTAAATACAGGGCTGGCGTGGAGTCCTTGGAACCGCAGAGCCTTTTCGGCCTGAAGGAGCTTCGGTGCCTTTTGAGGACCAGGCCGCTGGTGGTCCCCTTCAAGGACACTGCTGACGGGAGTGGGGTGATGACCGCATTGAGGGCGGTCACCAGCCACTATGTGGTGAACCTAACTGGCCTGTTGAGGAACAGCAAGGGACTCGGGGGGGTTTGTCTCAACCTGGTCCGCCTACCAGGCTGAGCTGGCTCTGGAGGAGGTGTTCTGGGGCCACCCGCTGTGCCAGGAAGACAGAGTCTATTCCGTCAGCCTGGGGACCGCGAGCATTGACGCCAACTCCCTCACCCACTACAGAGGCTTCCCTGCCCAGGCCCTCCCTTCTGCTGCAGCAGCTGGGATCGAGCCGCCACCCCTGAGAAACTGGACCGGGGACAGGGAGCAAGCAGAGCGGATAGAGACTTTTCAGATTTTGTGAGTCCATCGAGGGGACCGTTCCGGTGCTGGGGGGTGCACTGTGGATGGTCTTCCTCGAGGACTGCTACTTGAAGACGTTCTCGAACCCGCCGGGGGGCGCTGCAGGGACCGCAGCCACCGGGCAAGGTTGCCAAGTCGTTGGAGGTGGAAAAGGTGACAGAGGACCTTGCCACACGGGACTCCTTCCGCCACCCCAGTGCATTTGGTCGGGCAAGGGAAATTGCCAAGGCCAAAGGACATGACATTAAGGACCTGCTGACCCAAGGCCTGGACCAGCTCGACCTGAAGTTCCTGCCCCATTACACCCTCAGGGACATCAGAAAGAAGAAAGTGCTTTCGTGGGAGGACGGCAGGTTTGTGGAGGTTCTGAGGCCCGGGCAAAAGCCCTGTGCCGAGAGCTGGGCAGCAGGCTTGACGGAGGCGGTCTGTAGGGAGATCGAAGCCAGGTCTCTCTCATTCCCGAAGAACATCGAGGTGTTCAGGGAAAATGGCTTCCCATGGATGCGGCAGCTCCTACAGCGGCTCTCCCCGCGTATGGCGGATAAAGAGAAGATCATTGTCCTCACGTTCCTGTCATGCGTGGGGATGTTGATGAGGGGGGAGTATGTCGTTTACGAACACCTCAAATCCCTCTTGGCTGAACTGCCAATCCCCCAGTCGAAGATGGTGAAGATGAGGATTCAGGTTGGGTTCCAGGTTACTCAGATCCGGAATGCTACCATTTTTCGGCTGGACCCAGACATCAGCACGAAGCACCAGCGCCTGGTCCACCGGCCACAGATTGCACCAAAGAGGAAGAGGGAGGAGGAAGAGGGAGGAGGAGGATGAGGAGAAGGAAGAAGAGGTGCTGGAAGACGTCCAGGAGGTGGATCAGGAAGAGGAGCAGCCAGTCCAACCACGGACACTTTCGAGGGCCATACCAGCCAGCAGCCGTCGCGCGTGGAGCGAAGAGGAGCTCCGAATGGCTGACTGGAACGAGCCAGACTGCAAGAAGGCCTTCCAAGATTACATGACGTGGCGTGAGGGCTTGCGTGCCCCTGGGAGCACCACCGCAAATATGCAGTGGGGCTTCCATGGGCCAGACCAAATAGTCCAGGGGTTAACCCTAACCCATATAGAAATGAAATTTATATAGCGCTTAATATGGTACTCTAAGACGCTTTAATAGTCGACCCTTAAATTCCGAGTGTTGAACTTGAGCACGACGAGTAGGATGTTTTTATTGTTTATTATCGTCACTATATATTTATAAAGGACTAATGTTCTACATTTGTCTGTTTTTGAAAACCGTGATAAAACGTATAGACCTAGACAATAGAAAATATAGGCTATCATTTTATAAAATTACTTTGACACATTGGGACGTTGGGAGTAACGCATTACAAAAGTGGCTATCTATCTATCTACGTATCTATCGATCGTGTTGGGAGTAACGCGTTACAAAAGTGGCTATCTATCTATCTACGTATCTATCTATCGTGTTGGGAGTAACGCGTTACAATCTATCTACCTATCTATCGTGTTGGGAGTAACGCGTTACAAAAGTGGCTATGGCCATAACCACTATGTAGGTCTAGCTATGTCATTCATTTTCCTATGAATTCTCTGTGAATGAAATTGAGAAGACTGTCTATCTATCTATTATTATTCCTCATGTCGGCCCCCGTCGTTTCCTCCACAGGTTTGTCCCGAGCAGGCACCTTGCTCCCTTCTTCATCCACTCGACGGGCTTCCATCAAGTCTTCAGGGCTTGGTGGTTGCGCACTGGGTTTCAAATCAGGAGTGGCCTTGTTGGTGTCCATATTGCGATGGTCGGCCGTGATCTATTATTATTATTCCTCATGTCGGCCCCCGTCGTTTCCTAACACGACAATGTAGAAATGCTCAAAGATGTTTAAAATATTAACTTTCTCAATGACAAATGCGTTACACTTTTTCTATTTTAAACAAACGCATCCAAGTACAAAACATCTAGTTCCATAGATAGCTGTGGATGGACACGCACATCAGCTGGTTAGACAAAAAGAGGTTATAAAGTGCTTGAGATAAAATGTTTATAAAACCACACATATTAATTTTCACTAATGTAAAGATTCTTTCAATTCACATTGATTTTGTAAAAGTTGCCAACTCTTGTGTCCATATTGCGATGGTCGGCCGTGATCTATTATTATTATTCGCCCGTGATCTATTATTATTATTCCTCATGTCGGCCCCCGTCGTTTCCTCCACAGGCCTGTCCCGAGCAGGCACCTTGCTCCCTTCTTCATCCACTCGACGGGCTTCCATCAAGTCTTCAGGGCTTGGTGGTTGCGCACTGGGTTTCAAATCAGGAGTGGCCTTGTTGGTGTCCATATTGCGATGGTCGGCCGTGATCTTCGTTCTCTGGGTTAGGGTTAGGTACGGACACAAGGCTTTCTTGGTTTTACGGGCATTTATAGATCCAAGTGTGACCGGCTGAATCTGCGTTGTGTTTGCCTGCAGTCAAAGTGTTCATTTTGTTTTGCTAAATCCAGATTTTTTTTTCAGTCATGATCTTTTGGAATTGGCTGCAAAGATAAGGCACACAACACGGGCTTGGGTGCCTTCTTGGGGGCTCTTCTTGGCCGCTTCCTTCTTGTACATCAGTAATAACAGGTTTTGCAGTCATATAGATATTCAGAGCTCTGAGAGAAGATGGGAAACATAATCCAACAGGAAAAGGCTTGCTTAACAAAGCATGGAACATGAGATTTACCTGTCGAAAGAACAAAACTGCCTCGTCATATAGCTAGAATAACTACTGTATTAAGGAACAGCCTGTAAAATAAAAATACACAAGGATGCACAGAAAACATGTACCTTTAAATTGCACTGATAAAACTATTTTCCATCAACTTAATAAAAAGAGTTTGAGGTTACAAATTATAATTACATTTGACAAAGTACTCCACGGTTGATACTGGTTATATCGTGTTTGGGCACTACGCCATTGATGTGGACTCTACCGGTCGCATTTGTAGGCTTTCATGCCATTGTTTGTAGGCTCTTTAGCCTTCATTATGTTGTCTTGCTGGTCTTGCCCGGCAAATTAGATTTCCCTGTGAGTGGGTTATTGTTTAGTGCTTGTTTGTCTTACTGTTGTTCCTGTTTTGTTCTCCCTTTCCCTTATCCCTTTCCAGTCAATAAATATTATTATTCACTTTAGAAAACGTGTTTGCTTTGGATCCTTCCTACTACCGGGACCTGTGCTTTGGCACCTGCTGTACGGGCTGAGGTCACGCCAGCCCTAGTCAGTGTATGCTGTGTGCATTTATAGTTTGGTTAAATACATTTGTATGTGACATGGGGGCTCCAACTTCAAACTGTGGTACTGCGCCTGCAGAAACTGAAACGGCGCTTGCGTCAACCTCCAGCTGAAAGGGACGCGAAAAGTCAGGAGCTGCCAGAACCGGGGCGCTGCACAGAAGGGACTTTGCAGCCTCAAAGGCACACTGACATGGGGGCTCGTGCCTTTGGACGGTAGGTTGTAAATTCGTTTTGGCGCTGGTGCGGTGTTGCTACAGGAGGGTGAGGGCGTTGTGCAGCATCCAGTGTGTTACTTCTCAGTTAAGTTCAAAAACCATCAGCCTAACTACTCTACCATCGAGAAGGAAACCCTGGCTATGCTCCTCGCCCTCCAGCACTTTGAGGTGTATGTGGGATCCAGTGCCTCTCCAGTTGTGGTCTATACAGACCACAATCCTCTTGTTTTTTTGGCCCGAATGTACAACAGCAACCAACGGTTGAGGCGGTGGGCTCTTCTGGTACAAGGCGACAACATTGTGATTCGTCACAAGAAGGGGGTGGACAACGTTGTGGCCGATGCCTTATCAAGAGGATCGTTTTTTTTTGGGGTATATCAAGCTGATGTTTATGTTTTGTATGTAATAATGTGTGCTAACCCCCTGGGTTCGCTTTGATGGGGGGAGGTGTTACGTAGGTGGGTTGGCTCATCATTGTTATCGTGTTCCGTTCAATGTAAACATCAGGTTGGTATAGGTAGTTATTTTGTATGAGGTGTGACACAGTGATGAGTTTGTTTTGTAGTTCTGGCTTGGACACTGCACAGTGTCGAACAGCTCGCGAGAGATAATAATAATAATAATAATAATAATAATACATTTAATTTAGAGCCGCCTTTCAAGACACCCAAGGTCACCTTACAGAGCATATAGTCATCATTCAAAACTATGTAAAACAGACTAGGAATAAAAGGAAAACAGAGGTTAAACATGAAGAATAATAATAATTAATAACACTCATAGACGCCTAAAGTGAAGTGGGGACCTCACTAACCACCACCAATATGTAGCACCCACTTGGGTGATGCACGGCAGCCAATCGGTGCCAGAACGCTCACTACACACCAGCTTGAGGTGGAGAGTTAGGGATGAGGTGGAGAGTGAGGGAAAAGAACATATTTAAACACTATCGACCATATTTAAACACTGTCGATCACATTTAAACAATATCGACCACATGTAAACACTATCGACCACATTTAAACACTATCGACCATATTGAAACACTATGGACCACATGTAAACCCTATCGACCACATGTAAACATTATCGCCCACATTTAAACACTATCACCCACATTTAAACACTATGGACCACACGTAAACCCTATCGACCACATTTAAACACTATCGCCCATTTAAACACTATCGCCCACATTTAAACACTATGGACCACATTTAAACACTATGGACCACAATTAAACCCTATCGACCACATGTAAACCCTATCGACCATATATAAACACTATCGACCACATTTAAACATGTAAACCCTGATGTACTCCTCCGGCACCTGATAGGTGATCTTTGGGCCGAGAGTAGGGTGAAACTCATGGCTGCGGCTGCCCACTGTGAACCTTGCACGTGTAGCGGTTGCGTACTCTCTCGTTGCGTTGTGTGATTGAGACCACGATGGAACCATTGGCAGCCAGCCGTTTATTCTGGTGGAATATTTGACAAAGAAAATGTCAAATATTTTTTAATACAAATGCAGCACAGAACTTTCTACTGCTGTTTAGAGGGCCCTCTAGTGGCACTTGAACGCTAGTCCTCTAGTAGCATTTGAGCGCAATTGGCGCATGAACACGTCAGCATCCATCGGGAGAATCGAGTGAAAACACAAGGAGCGCAAACATAAAACGTGAAAATGAAACATAAATTGGAAAATTATGCAAACGATTATGAGAACATTGAAAAAAAAAAAAAAGGGTCCCTTTTGTATTACAAAGGCATTCTTACAACATATGCTCACACACTGTTTAAAAAAAATAATTATCAATATACATGGCTTTGGGGGTGGGGGGGGGGGGTAGGGGGACCGGGTCAGGCCACGGTGTCCCTCTTCAGGATCCTCCAGCGGTCCTTCAGCATGACGCCCGTGCGGCCGTTGTAGTCGTGGTCCAGCAGCATGCGCTTCCAGTTGCCCTCGCTGTGCTTCCTTCCGCGCTATTTGAGCTTCCCGATGAGCAGTTCATCAGTGTCCATGTGGTCCATGGAGCTCAGCAGGGACCCGGTCGGCCCAAAAAAACAATCTGTGTTTTCTTGGGAGTATTTTGTAGTTGAAAGGTGGACAAAGTAGTGTTTTAGTCTCGTATCATCTGTCTTCTTGTGGTGGTTTAGCAGCGGATCCAGACGCTACATAGATTTGGAATTTCCTTGTGCTGGCTCCTTGAAGAAGAGGCCCTCTGTGGCCCAACGGTTGGCCAGAGAGGTAAAGGAGAGAGTGGGGATTTCTCCCAGAAAGAGCAAGAGGGCAGTCATTGCCCTGAAAAGACTAACCGTTTTTAGTCATTCACAGCGTGGTCTTACCTTCACAATGACAAATTAACAACACAAATGAAAAGATTATCCATGGAATAGTCCCTTCCATTTCGGTGGAAAACTTTCCAATTCTTCTGTAAAATATTAGCAGTGATACATCCTTTTAGAAGTTCACGTGAATGTAAAAGCTCCAAGGTGGATAGGCCATCTTCATATATTGTATTTATTTTTTTAGCTCAAAGCCAAAAAACAGCCAAGAAAGCGTAGGTCCAATCCCGTAATATCCTCTGCAGCACTGGGACTTCAGCTACAAAACGATTTATATGGTTTGAGATTTTCTGGATGTGTCGAAACCCGTCAATATAGGGCAGGATCTGCTGAGTGGTCAGGTCCCATTGGGATTTGATAAAGTGGTCTTTTTTATCTTTAGCAAACACTGGAACATCATATTCTTGCACTATTGGTGGATCTTTCCGTTGCTCTATGAGCTTCAGGTGTATCGTGTGTGGACTCTCAGAGTGACACAAGGACCTTGATGCGGGTCCTCTCCACATCGTAGCCAGAGAAACGCTTGTGTACTCTCTGGCTTTACAGAGAGTGCTGTAAAGCCAGAGGCCGAAGCCACCGGCCACCTTCACCCCCAAACCCTTCCTCTTAACGGTTTCACGCCCTGTTGAACTCTCTCTTCAAAGTTCTTTTCAACTTTCCCTTACGGTACTTGTCGACTATCGGTCTCGTGCCAGTATTTAGCCTTAGATGGCAATTAAAGTGGCACAGATACACTGATGGAAGATGTTCTCAGAGAAGCAAGCAACAAAGTACATCTTCCTCGGCTCTGTGACGAGGAAGATGATAAGAAGATAAGCCCTGCTTCTCCACTTGTTCTTCAGGTGCTCTCAATATCCTTAATTGGCCTGGGCCGGGTTGCCACAACGGACACAAGGCTTTCTTCGTTTTACGGGCATTTATAGATCCAAGTGTGACCGGCTGAATCTGCGTTGTGTTTGCCTGCAGTCAAAGTGTTCATTTTGTTTTGCTAAATCCAGATTTTTTTTTCAGTCATGATCTTTTGGAATTGGCTGCAAAGATAGGGCACACAACACGGGCTTGGGTGCCTTCTTGGCCGCTTCCTTCTTGTACATCAGTAATAACAGGTTTTGCAGTCATATAGATATTCAGAGCTCTGAGAGAAGATGGGAAACATAATCCAACAGGAAAAGGCTTGCTTAACAAAGCATGGAACATGAGATTTACCTGTTGAAAGAACAAAACTGCCTCGTCATATAGCTAGTATAACTACTGTATTAAGGAACAGCCTATAAAATAAAAAATACACAAGGATGCACAGAAAACATGTACCTTTAAATTGCACTGATAAAACTATTTTCCATCAACTTAATAAAGAGTTTGAGGTTACAAATTATAATTACATTTGACAAAGTACTCATTCTTAACAGACAATTCAATTAAACATTGAGTAAAGTCACCCTAGACCCCTGAATCAAATTTACCCCCGTTACCAACAGTGGTATTCATTCCTGCCATATTTGAATGGCAGGAATGAATTGACTTCAGAAAGATATTGACCATTTTAATAGACAGACAACATACTACATAATGTTTATAACATCGTAACCAGAGAAACTCTGCTTCGCTCTTTGGAAGCAGACACGGCTTTGACGATCAGATCGCTTTCTTTGGGGTAGATTTCTTGCTGAAATAATTGTTTTAATCCAACAGGAAAAGGCTTCCTTAACAAAGCATGGAACATGAGAATAAAGCTATTGATCACATGGATATCGATCAGAGTACACACAGTATTAGTGGACTTCCTGTATCCATCTTTCACATACAACAGCAATATCAAAAACACTGGAACATCATATTCTTGAACTATTGGTGGATCTTTGCGTTGCTCTATGAGCTTAATTTTCCTCTAAGTAATTTTCTTCACGGAGGTCTTCTTATTGTTCTTCTTCTTGGCTTTCTTTGGGGTAGCCTTCTTGACGGTGGCGGCAGGCTTCTTGACAGCAGCCTTCTTGGCTTTAGGGGCAGCAGCCCTGCAATGGCTTCACAGAAATCTTCATAGTACTTTAAATGTTCTTGACACTTGCAAACCATAACACATTGAGTTATACTTTTTGAGTTGTCAAATAGATTTTTATAAATTTTCTTTTGTACAGTTGGTCAACATAATGAAAGACTTAAGGAATGAACTTCGCATCCTTGCTGTGGTACTGTTTGTCTTTCTCAAATCTCTTACTCACACTTTAGGCGATGAACAGCACATTTCCTCATCTCTGCCTGACACAACTTCTCTGGGTAACAGGGCTTGAGAACAATTGTAACCTATGTCTAGCGGGAACACAGTACGCAGTCTGACTGGAAAGTCCTCCCGAGGAATGAATTAAAAGTAAAAACAAAACGAGGCTGAATCCTGTTGTCTACTCTGAGGAATGGAACGAATAACACTGATTCAAAAGAGCGGCTTTCTTGGCTTTCTTTGGGGTAGCACGGGGACTGCTGCTGTGCGTCTTCACCGACCTCCAGAAACTTTGGAGCAACTTTCTTAGCACTTGTTAACTCTCTGGCCTGAAAAAATAAAACGACTCTGAACTTCATTATTTTAACAAGCAGGTGCCATACCCTTTTTTTTTTTTAAACAGAAATATCCAAATAAAAAAAGGAACAAAGATTGTTTTGGAGGTTGAAGTTTACATGAGTAGAAGTGGCCAGAGTTAACAAGTGTCTGCTGAAATATGTTTTAAATGATTTACACTTTGTTAGTGATTCAGCCTAAGTATTACAGCTACAGTAGTTATATCAAGGTCAACTACAAATAACACTTATGATTTGTTCAAACCGAAGAAAACTGCATGACAGTACAGACTCTCCACCTTGAAAGATTTACTCAGTATAGGATAGGATAGGATACATTTATTTGTCATTGGACAGAAGTACAACGAAATTCAGTGCACTCACGTACTGGTCTCATTTAAAAAGGTAACATAATAAATAATAAATAAAGAAAGAAAATACGTTCAACATTTCGTTCACTCACTACATTCATGTCGTCACACACTATACCGTTAACTTAGTGCCATTGTATGCCTAAAAAATAGTAAAAATATATAGTATGCCTTAAAATAGAAGTGCTGAGCATTGCATTACATGTGGACGTCACGGATTAATACTGTCGGAACTAGTGGATTTATTTTCAAGTCAGAGTTAAGTATGGTGACTGCTTTGGGATAGAAACTGTTTATGAATCTTGTGGTGCGTGTTCTGATGGACCTGTAACGTTTCCCTGAGGGCAGCAGTTCAAACAGATAGTTGGCAGGGTGGTATGAGTCTTTCATAATGTTGTGTGTCTTCTGCAAGCATCGGGAGTTGAAGATGGTGTCCATGGTAGGTAGCTGTGGGTTGATGATGTTTTGGGCGGTTTTAATAATCCTCTGCAGTGACTTCCTGTCTGCAGCAGAACTGCTACCGTACCAGGGCAGGATTCCATAGGTGAGCACACTCTCGATGGAGCAGCGATAGAAGGACCTTAGGTGCTGTTGTGAGAGATTGACTTTCCTGAGTGTGTGGAGAAAGTATAGCCGCTGCTGTGCTTTCTTAACTATTGCTGTTGTGTTTATTGCCCATGATAAGTTCTCTGGGATGTGTATGCCCAAGAATTTGAAGCTGGACACCCTCTCCCCGTTGATGTGTAGTGGTGTGTGTGTGTGTCCTGCTTCTTCCTGTAATCAATGATCAGTTCTTTCGTTTTTTTGATGTTGAGGCTCAGGTTGTTCTCTGAGCACCACTGTCAGCCTTTGAACCTCCTCTCTGTAATTGGCCTCATCACCTTTGGTGATCAGACCCACCACAGTTGTGTCATCTGCGAATTTCACTATGGTGTTGGTAGTGTGAGATTGGCCACAGTCATGTGTGTACAAGGAGTAGAGTAAAGGGCTCAGTACACAACCCTGTGGGGCCCCTGTGCTGAGTGAGAGTGGGCGAAAGGTGCGGGCCCATTCTGCAATATAGGATATTGATTGTACAGGTAGTTTCCAGGCGACGTCACCTTTTAGCATCGGCTCAGCTCGCTTGGAACCTAGAGCGAGGCGGTACTAAAAAAAGCAGCCACTTCAGGTACCAGATACCATGTTTTCACGGTGGAAACGCAAAAAATGCGAGCTGAGTCGAGTCGTGTCGAGCTGGTACCATGCAGTGGAAAAGCGGCATAACCGTTCAGTAGTTCAGTTCAGTTCTATATATTTATTATTCGTGTTAGGGTTAGGTTGGGGAGCATAAGACTCAAAGAAGCTTTGGGCATAGATTTTTCGTTCGTGCTCCTCGGTTAGTTTTAAGATAGGATAGATTTCTCGTTATTTGTTTGGTGTTAAGATGGGAAAGATTTTCTCGTTAGTGCTCCTCATTTGGTGCCTCACAAGGCTAAAGATTAAGGTTAGGGGTCGGGATAGCCACTCGGGTTAAGGTTAGGATTTAGATAAGTGGTAGGGATAGCCACTCGGGTTAAGGTTAGGGAATAAGGCTAAAGGTTAGGATTTAGATAAGTGGTGGGGATAGCCACTCGGGTTAAGGTTAGGGAATAAGTCTAAAGGTTAAGGTAAGGATTTAGATAAGTGGTAGGGATAGCCACTCGGGTTAAGGTTAGGGAATAAGGCTAAGGGTTAAGGTTAGGATTTAGATTTAGAGTGGTAGGGATAAAGTCTAAAGAAAATAGTTCCATACACTGCATAACCCCAGGAAATGTTAAAACAATTACAAAATAACCTGCACCTCATACATAGCATAGCATCAGGTAATTTAATATTGTTTAGTTTTAAATAAAGCAAGAAAAACTTGCCCCAGATTTATCCATCGCCTTCGTTGGTCATTTTGGTATGATAATGCTGCCCCCACAGTAAGGACAAACAGAGCCCTGTCAAGTTTTGTCCCGGCATCCATAAGACTCTTGAATGGTTTAACCCCTCCTTGAACTGTATCCTCTTGTTTTAATACCTGGAATCGTTTTAAATCGTTTTAAACAATTTATTTATCCTCCACTATGGAGGTAATAATACTATTTATTTGTTAGGCTTAGGCAAGGATTTTTATTTTCTGCAGGGCTGATGGTGTATGTTTGCGAGTGTGTGCGTGTTTTTCTTTTGTTTATTGTATGTACTGTTGGGTATGGACACACCCTGCTGCTCCTCCACATCTGAAGTTCCTAACGGAAAAATAAAGTGAATTGAATTGAATTTGAATATCCATTTGGATGTACGAAGTGGTAAAGTCGCAAATCTCCCAGCTTTCTTGCGGCATTTCACTGAGGCACGCCCCCTTTCGGTCGTAGTATCTCGTCGCTTTCAAAGTAGAGCGAGCAGATCTGTACAACTAGCAAACAAGATGGCTGCGCCCATAGTCAATGGGGATCGAGCTGTATTTTCTTTGTATTTGTACCACGTTGGGGGTTGTAATGTCGATTTTAAATCCTTTTACACACTTGATTTTATTGCTACTTTAATCCGGTCACCAATTTAAGGTCTTGCTTTGCGTGAAATTCAATGTAAAGTTGTGTTTTCAAGCTGGTTTGCCAAAGAGGCTTTGTTGCTAATGATGACTAGCCCGCTACTACCCCTCGTGGCTCGACAGAAACACGACAGCACTTGTTGAAATAAAAATTGGCGAAAATGGCAAATATTATTGCAATGTAAAAGGCTTGCAATGTTAATGTTTCTGTAAAGGCTGGCAACCATTATACACTTGATTATTTCTTTTTTCCAAAATAGTTTTCTTCTTAAACTCGTCGGACACAAATAGCAAACTGGAAGGCTGGAGCAAGGGAAATGCGTCACGTTCTCGCTGAAGCTGGTCGTTCGTACCAGCCTACCATCAAAATGGATAGCAGCATAACTATGAAGTCGAAGGGAGGGAATAGTATCTAACGTGTGTGAGAGAAATATAGTAGAGCTACTTCGAGATGCAGGCTCTCTGCGGGTCTGGCTATGTGTTCTGCCCTCCAATCTCTCTGTCGACTTTTATAGGGTCAAGTGGGCGTGGCCAACGTGACGTAATGGTTCCTCCCTCCTCGCCTGTTTAATGGTGTTTGATCCCGCTTCCTAGTGGCTATGTGAGGGTTATGCAATTTGTGTGTTAGATCCTGCTTCCTAGTGGCTATGTGGGGGCAGTTTATGTGCTTAAAATCCGTAACAATATCATTCTAAATAAATACAAAATGGTTTTAGGGGTGGGTTTAGGGAATAAAGCTAAAGGTTAGGTTTAGGATTAAAAACAAACTTTTTAAATTTTAAATGTTGAAGGGTTTAGGTTTAGAGAGAGTGAGAAGAGTGGTGGGGGGAAAGGGTGGGGAGTCAGAGGTAAGGAGGTGTGGGATGTCTGTCCCCACATTCTCCCCTGCCTTTCTGGGCATCTCTGATATCCTATTCACATCTCAAACCCAGAGGGCAGAGGGGTGATAGGACGTTGAAGGGTTTAGAGTTAGAGAGGGTGAGAAGAGTGGGGTAAGGGAGAGTGGGGAGTTGTATGGACTAAAATGTCCTGTAGGTTTTTATTACGGCGGTAGGACATTAGTTTTTTAAAAGAAGCGAGTGGGGCGGTTTGAGGTATGGCAGAATTAAAATGTTGCTTTATAGCTTGCTTGAGGGGGCCTAGTTGTGTTCTTTTTTTCAGGGAGAACGGGCCGGCCTGGCTGGAAGAGGGCGGTCACTTCCCCTTTAATAGTCAGAAGAAAACGTTTGGAATAGCCGCGGGGTCTAAGGGCCTTGAAAAGGGTCCTGGTGGCCTCCTCTACGTGATGGGGTAGAGAGCAGATGCGGTGGAAACGGATTAGTTGGGACTTGATGATGGAGCTGAAAGTATGCCGGGGATGGTAGCTGGTGTTAAATAATAAGGAATGCCTGTCAGTGTCTTTAAAATAAACCTTGGTTGCTAATGTTTTGTGTCCATCCTTCGTGTCTGTGAAGAAAACTACTGTGTCTAGGAAGGGGACCTGCTGGAGATGGAGAGTGTGTTTGAGTTTGATACGGGGGTGGTGTGAGTTAAGGATATGTATAAAATGGTTAAATTCCGTTTCTGATTCGTCCCAGAGGCCAAAGATATCATCTAATTAACGGAAATAGACTAGGGGGCGTGACGGGCATTTAAGGAATGCAGATTCCTCCCAGTCTGCCAGATAGATGTCCGCGTAGGCCGGTGAATATTTCCTTCCCATTGCGCAGCCGCATATTTGTAGAAAGAAGGATTTATCAAATAAAAAGTTGTTGCGGGTAAGGTTAATTTCTAAAAACTTTAAAATAAATGTGTCGGGACGAGATGAATCCGGTGACGAAGACAATGCTTTCTTCACAGCCTCGAGGCCCAGGACAGTGTCGATGTTCGTGTACAAGGAGTCAACGTCGATTGAAAAGATAAACGTGTTATCAGGGACGGTGAGATTCTTCAACTTGTTGACAAAGGTGTATGTGTCCTTAAGGTAGCTCGGGTGAGTGTGAGATAGGGGGTTAATGTAAAAGTCTATGAACTCCGCCAGGTGGTATGATTCGGAGCCACAGTCGCTAACTATGGGGCGTCCTGGAGGAACCACGAATGGAACAGTCCAATTCTCTGGGGGTTTATGTATTTTGGGGAGAAGGTAAAATAATCTCGCCCGAGGGAGATCCGGGCCGTATAGGTAGTGTGCCTGTTTTGCGCTGATGAGATGCTTTTTCCTCATCTGGTCAATTAAAAGCCTAACCATTGTCTGAGTCTCAAGGTACATAGGATCCGTGAGAGGGCGATAGTAGACCGGGTCATTAAGTTGACGTGTCGCCTCCAGAATGTAATTAGTATGGTCCTGTATTACAATTTGCCCTCCCTTATCCGCCGGTTTAATAATAATCTCATGGTGAGATTTTAGTTTGTTGAGGGCCTGTTGTTGATGGACAGTAATATTGGCCTCCCCTACAGGACGTCGAGGTCGGAGGTCACGGAAGGAGCGGAGGTCCTGATCGATGAGCTGGCGTATAGGCTTCGAGACGGACTTCAAGGCTGGTTCCCAGATAGACGGCGTAGTAAAAGGTAAATAAAAATAATCTGTGTTATATTTAAAATAATCGAGAATTTTTAACCGTCTGTGGTAAGTATGTAGATCTCGTCTTAATAGGTCACGGTCTGGGAGTGACGGTGTCGTGATGAAGGTGAGGCCTCGTTCGAGGATCTCCTGAAATAGTAACATAGTTACGCCATTAAATGCGTTTATGTAAACATTTTTAGCGAGAAATTTTCATTTTACTTTCATAATGTTCGCTCGGTGAATGTGAAGGATGTTTGGTTTGATAGTTATGACGAAGAGGGAACGCTCCATTCACTTGCATGGACAGCGTCTCTGGTTGCTATGCAACCTCAACGTCTTGGCGGACTATATCTCTGCTGATCAACACTACGAATGCTGGAAACACACCAGACACACCATGTGAAGTTATTTAACCCGATTATTGTTATTTATATCTAAGATTATTTAATCTAACCCGATCCAAGCTCTATCATGCACCCAAACACGGCGGCGTTTGGGTTTCCTTCCTCGGACTCCTAAATCCAGTGCAGCCACAGGCGCGTAGCTGCGTACGTAGGACCATTTTTGACACAAAATGGTCAAGCAACATTTTAGCTGCGTTACGCACGTAAATCTTACGCGGGTTACGCGTTTGGTGTGTTCGTACCTTAAGCGTCGACAGTGTGTTGAGATAACCAGCACGTGAGTCAACGTCCTCGATATTCTCCCTCACAAAGTCATTAAAAGACTTGACACAACGGAGTTGGGTGGCGGATAGCCTGTGATGGTTGAATCTGAGTCAATCGGATTCAAAGAACCGAATCCTTACATTCACCCATGAGTCACGAGTCTGTGGTCTAAATTAACCCGAATCTTTCGGTTCTGGCTGCTACGGACGACATTATTAAAACAATGCACGAATGTCATCAAACTGTAGGTCTATAACAACATTAACACATCCGTTTTTCATCTGCATAGTAACTTAGATTAAGCATACGGACCCGGAGCTGCCAGCTGCGTGGTTGAATAAGAACTTCCTGTAGACAGAGCTGTACACAGATCCAGATCCATAGACTGAGCGAATTCATGGGTCGGATTCGTATCCGGTTGAGTGAAAGACTAACTCAAAGGATTCAGATGAAATGGGTCTGACTCGTATCCGGCTGGGTGAAAGACTAACTCAAAGGACTCAGTTGAAATGGGTCGGACTCGTATCTGGTTGAGTGAAAGACTAACTCAAATTACTCATATTGAATGGGTCGGACTCATATCCTGTTGAGTGAAAGACCAACTCAACGGACTCATACTAAATGGGTCGGGCTCGTACTGAATGTAAATCGTTGAACTCTTTTGTTACAAAGACATTGTACGAGAGATTGTATTCTAAAATGAAAGTGGCTTATTAAAAATAAAGTTGTTTGCTGACTATCTGAACTCTCAGAATATTTCTGTGTTTGACGAGCTTCGAAGAGAAAAAAATTAATCCATACGTTTTTTTCCTAATTCAGATAGCAGTCACGTTGGCGACATCTCCGATGTTTGCAATGCATCCTTTTTAATATTCAAATATGTTCCATAATGTTCGGCCTGCGCTGAGAAAGTCCTTCTTGCGTATTTCCCCTGGATATCCTCAAAACTGCATTACAGTGGTTTGCTGTGAGCGTGCGCATTAGGCACTAGGGAGTGGGCTGCTGGGCTCATTCAGCGACAAAATTTCAACTGATTCAGATTCAAAGGACTCAAAAGATTCAGATCTTTTTAGTGATTCACTCAAAGGACTATGAATCTTCTAAGTGAATCGAAATTCCCATCACTATGATAGATACCGTTATGAGGGGAATTGCAATGCGAGCCTGGGGGAATGTTTCTCTGGCCGTCCTAATTAAACGTCGGGTGTCCTTAATTATTGTGATAGCTGTCTGTTGTCTAAGGCAGTTGTTTATGCCAATAGACAATAAGATGAGCTTAGTGTCCGATCTGGGAGATGTGTGTTTCTGCAAGATGGCTGTTAGATGTCTTAATGTGGCTCCTGGAAAGCTATCTATCTGGATGTCGTCCATTTTTCTTTTTGGGATGTGGGCCAAGTTGGAATCGCCCGTGATAATCATGTGTTTTCTAATAGACAGGGACCACATAGTGGCTTTGTGGTTCGTAGTGCAGAGTTCTTCAGGGAAAGAGGGGTCGAATCCAAAGGAATAGCTTTAAAGAGACTTTATTTAGTATAAAGTATTTTCGGTATGGTAAACTGATACTCTGAAGCAAAGAGAGATTGAAGATGTGTTCTAAGCACGTGCGAGCGTTCTCCTAGCTGATCATAGCCCATAAACCCACGTATATGTCTAATCGCTGCCGGAAGAATTCTGAGGACAATGTGGATCTGTAGTCTGTTATGATCTGATCAGCGCGGTCCGGAAGTATTGTGAGGAACCGGTGTGACGTAATCCCGGCTTTCCTCGCCTGGTCTGTGGTGCTGCCCTCTGTGGCTAAAGTATCTATTGCAGCCTTCAGTAATGTCCTGCACCCCTTGTGGCTATGTGTAGTATTTACGGCTAATATGTTTGGTCCTGCTTCATGGGTCTATGTGTGGGTAGCTTAGATTCTTAAAATACGTAACAGTAGGGGGGTGTATGCAGGGCTGGTGGTAGGAAGCACTGAGCATAGGGGAAGAGAAAAGGGAAGGAGAAGTCGGGGTTTGGCGACTCGGACCTTTCCCCACTGGGACAAGGGCAACAACAGCAGGAGTGGTCAGAGGAGGCGTGAGAGGGCAAGGGTGAATCTCCACGCAACCTGTGAGTGAGTCAGAGTTCTGAATTGAGCCATTCTTAGTGATGATTATCTTGTTCCTTGTCATGGAAGGTAACACCGCCTGACCAGGTGGTGGAGTGGTCAGCGCCGGCGAGGAGGACGACGGACAGAGTCGCTTCCGGGTCGTGGCACTTGCGAGGGAGAGACGGTTGGGTCTAGGAGCTGAGGAAGCGGTAATGGTGACTGGGGGCTCCGGGTCCGGCGTGGGAGATCCAAGGCTCGTCTCCAGGACGCCAGGAGGGTCAATGACTGCCGAGGTGGTCCGCACCGGTGGGACGACCGGAGGAGGACGTGGCCTGGTCACTGGTAAGCGCTGTGGGCCTTGTGGTAGCGGGACGCGGCTAGGTCGCGGTGGTTGAGGGGCAGATGTAGGAAAACGTCGGGTTAAGTTAGGGCATAGAGTTGGAAGGGTAAGAAGTGAAGGAATAGTTAGTGGCCTGGACGGTAGCATTACAGTTTTTCTCAGTCGCTTTGGAACATTTCTCAGATGAGAATTGAAATTTGCAAAGCAGTAAGTGCATTTCTCAAAACAAAGTGTTCAAATAGAAAAACACCATGGATTAACTGCAAAAGCCAGCCTCTTGCTCAAAATCCTTAGTTCATCTCTCAAAAGTAAATATCTGTTTCAATGAACATCTCAGTGCCATCAGAATGACAAGTCCTTGTGTCATTGTCTACGGATAAGACAGTCAAATTGCCTAGTCATGTTGTCAATATAACAGTGTACTCTGGAGGGATGTTCTGATGTAAACTATGTCTAAAGTTTTGAAGACAATTATTGTAAATTGTAAGTTACACCTTAGTGTATGTGGGAGATTGATTGCAAGAGATTGGACAAGATTCACATTTACGCTTTGACTGTGCTGTAATTTGTTGACAGACCATGTCATTGCTAGAAATGTGAACATAGGAAAATCTCCTTAAGGTAAACTGTACATGCATTGCTGTAGGAATTACAGTGCAGTGCAGTCATCCTACAACTCCTGACGTTCCTGTCTGTTGGGCCACATATTCTCAGACAATGTAACATTGTGTTGTGCTCCAGCTATATACTTGCCAGTTCATGGTTCAGGAGATGCACCTTTGAGCTATTCCAGTACTGGTTGATCGTTGGTTGATCTAACACTTCACAGATTTCCCTTCTTTAGGGAAAGTCAAGATTCACCTGGTAGCAATTTACCAATTCAGGACAGATATAGAAAAAATAACAAAAAAAAGAGTCTAATGCCAGTGTATAGAAATAGGCTTGACATATGACAACTTGTTCAACCATTTTGCATGTAAAGACTTGATGAACTAATACCTAAATGTTGTCGGGGTGAGACTATTCCATAGAGACCATTGCAATACATTTTGATCAACATGATATAAGCAATTGATAATGTAGGAAAGAGCAGAGAATTGTACATAATCATGTGCATGGATGTACCAAAGCATTCGCAACGTGTTCAAATAAATGAGAAACTGTTTTCATGTGCACAAGTGACACACTGATGTGAAGATTGAACAGGTAGTTTTGAGAATTTCAATTCTGATTTGAGAAATGAACCAAAGCGACTGAGAAAAACTGTAAAGTGTTTCGATGCTTGAAAGGTGCCATAGTGGACTGTGGTCGTCTGGGAAGCGGTGGAAAGGCCCCAAGGTCCGAGAGGAGCAGCGGAGTGGCAGGCGGTGGCGGATCCGGGGCCGACAGCAGCAGCCGTAGTGCGGAGATGGAAGACGGAGTAAGGGGTCTGCCATAGCGCTGGTGGGCCCACCGGAGGGCTCTGTCGAGGGCCTCATTGTTAAATGGCCCCAGGTTAGTACGGATCTTTGCTATAGTATGTGTATAATGTTGTATTAAGGTCTTTACATTTATAATCATGTCCTCCATTGTGTTCTCTTTAATTTTGTTTAAGACCAGATCGTCAGGTGCCGCCGGTTTAATGAATGCTGTAAGTTGAGCTACTTTCCTACTTTCCCTAATGGTGGGATGCCTGTTCTAATGGATTTTTCTAGAATTTCTGTATGATGAATTGATTGTAATATTTGAAAATAATGTTTGATTAATTTCGGGTCTAGATCAGTTGAAGGACTCGTCCCGACCGGAGTCAATTTTATGTGTTTATGTGGGTCTGTAAGGTGAGTGGGCCTACCCAATAGGCTAAACCTATTTCTAAAATCATTAGCCATTTCGTTAGAAGATAAAATGGAATGAAAATAAAAAAGGCCTAGGACTATTTACAAAAAGAGGAGGGGGTTTGGGAGTTGGAGTTTTTAAAAAAGAACCAACATAGAGAAAAGAAGGAAAAGATAAAAGAGAGATGTAAAATCAACTAAATTAGAATAAGGTTAAAACCGTAGCTTGCAAAAGATGGCGATTAAAACAATAGATGCAGTTATAACCATAAGATAAACAAAGAATGTAAAATAATAATAATGTCATAACCGGTCAGCTGGTGCAATGTCTTTTAGCTAGGAGGCATGGTTAGCTTAGCAAGAATAAAATCGATTTCCCCAATCGGTTCCGTCGAGTAGTCTTTAGCTGGGAGGTAGGCTGTGCTTGGGTTAGGTGACAGGATGTCGTTGATCCCCCCGATGGGATTGTAGAATATCCCAAAAACTGATTACAGTCAAAAGTAAAAAAAAAAGCTGAACACGTAGATGTCTCTGTACTCACCAGCCAAAAAAGCATTTGAAGGAGATTTGATTAAAACCAAAGGGAATGAGGTAATTTCCACAGGTGTTAAAAAAGTATAACGTTTAATCGCTCCAAAATGCAGGTTGACCAAGTAAAAACAGACTTTGTTTAAAAGTAAGTTAAAACAAACGAAGTAAAATAATTAAAATAAAGTACATCCAAATTAAAAACTCCAAAGTTGCTAAAACAACAGTTCACCAGAATAACTGACTTTACATCCACAGAAATAGAGAGCGTTCCTAACGTTTCACCCAGTTGGGCTTAGTCAGAGGAAGGGTTAGGGTTAGGATTGAGAACAAAGGTCGGCGCCGCCACAGGCGGCGACGCCGGGTGCACGGGCCATCATCATATGACTAACCTTAATCAGCCTCCCAACCCCACACAATGCAGTGACGTCCTGGAGGTATTCTACGGAGAGGCCTCCGGAGATGAGTCCCTCGGTGGTGGAGCAGCACGCCGAGGCTTCCTGGAAAGCCTACTGGCGGTGTTGGCACGTCTACAGAACATGCGTGTGTGAGCCATCGGCGTGACGTCATCCGCGGGTGGATCAGAGGTCACACGGGACCTAATCGCGTTAATGACGCGTTTGGTAAACACCCTGGTGGGCGTGTCCAGGGTGGCGCTGTCAGCCGGAGGGTTGAAGGTATGCCGGGCGCGGACGGAGTCAACGGGGGTATCAACAGGGGCAGCGTCCCAACGAGCGTTGGTCAGGGCAGACACACTCGGGGGTGTCACGCCGGGAGACGCAGGAGCTGGCCGAAGGGGCATGGCGAGGGTCCAGCGCCGTGGCAGGGCGGAAGCGCTGGTCTGGGCAGACACCTGGGGAGGTGCCGTGCCGGGAGACGCAGGAGCTGGCCGAAGGCGCGTGGCGAGGGTCCGACGCCGTGGCAGGGCGGAAGCGCTGGTCTGGGCAGACACATGGGGAGGTGTCGTGCCGGGAGACGCAGGAGCTGGCAGAGGGGGCGTGGCGAGGGTCCGGAGCCAAGGCAGGACGTAGGTAGGTGTCGCTCTCTGCGGCAGGGGCGCGGCCGGAGGGGGTCCCAAGCCTGCAGGGGGATGGAGAAGGGGCATAGGGGGGGAGGAAGTGGGGAGGAACAGAGAGGAGGCGAGGGAATAGCAGCTGTTCTGGGACGGAGAGCGGTCCTCGCGGTCATCGCTGTTCAGGACCCCGGGGTCCGGGGAGGGAGGCGGCAAGTCGGAGGGGGGCAGGGAGCCGTCATGCAGGGCGTCCGCGGGGTCCGGGGCATCCAGCTCACGACTGGGAGCGGAGGGCGTCCAGCGTGTCCTGGCGGAGGCGGTGACCGTACTGGCGAGCGGCCCAGGAGGCAGCCACCTCAAAGTTGCGGCGCCAGGCAGGGTCCGCCAGGCAGGAGAGGTCTCTCACCTTCTGGGCCACCGTAGCCCTGTAGTGGTCTCTCAGGAGGATGGTGGTGGTGTGTCCCCAGTTGCGCGCGTTGCCATCCAGAAAGGCAAGGATCGCGGCGTTAGGGACAGCAGGGCGGATGGAGGCCGTCAAGGAGGCGATGAGCCTGGCGATGATGGGGAGAGGGTCCGGGCCGGAGGAGTTGTCCAGGTGGTGGGCTGCCTTGATGGCCGCGAGGATGAGGCGGTTCTTCAGGGCGAAGTCCGGGTCATCGGAACGAGAGGGGTCCGGAGCTAGGGGTCTGGAGCGCGCGGCAGACGTCTCAGGAGGCCTGGGATCAGGCCGAGGGCGGGGGCGGGGCCTAGGACCCGGTCTGGAGGGCACCTGGTGGCGTGGTCGTGGAGGGCCGGTAGGTAGGCCTCGGTCACGTGCGTCGCGGCGGAAGTGCTGATACGCGTTAGCTTCCTGGTAGCTGCGCTCATCGCGTCGCGGCGAGAACGCGGGCCGGTAGGCCTTTGACAGGAAATCTGGGGGATACGAGGCCGACCCGACGGGAGACGGGTAACGGGCGGGTCGTGAGCGGGCTTCCCAGCCACGTGGAGGGTGGTCGCAGGGAACCCAGTCGCGCCCGTGAGGGTCCGCGAACGACGCGTAAGTGCGTTTCATGGTATTCAGAGGTCTAAATGGTAGACTGAGGAGGGATGTATGATGGGTCCCGGGGTCTGTAGTGGCGTCGTCCGTGCTGGACCAGGGTCCAGTCGTCGCGGTGGCTCGGGGCAGGCATCTTAAATGGTTTGTTGCGTTCAAAGGCGAATGGCGAGAGGTTCAAAAAGGGAAAAACACGTGTGGTCCGATAAAAATCCTTGTTTTATTTGGATTTATTTATCGTTGATAATAGTACGACGTTTCGTCACTACATGTGACTTCATCAGGTACAGAAGCAATAGCAAACCGTGAGAAATAGCCTATACAAAATCCGAGCCGCGGTGACAGTAACAGGTACATACGCACACAAACAGGACTTCACTGCGCGGGCAGGAAGCAGGGGAGGCGGGACTTCCGCGTTGGGCACTCGCGAAGGCGCCCATGGCAGCACGGGAGGGCCAATCAGGTGCCAGGACATAGAGAGCGGATCCACTGTACATAAACATTCCAATAGGACATAAACAAATACACTGGTCGGGGCAGGTGAATAAACACAATAAAGGGAACTGAAACGCAACCAACGCGGAGGACAAGGGGTCAAAACAACAAGAAAAATAATAAAAGTAACGGAATAACACGGAAGCGTCAGAGTAGGTTTGCGTAACGCGTCATCGTTCTAAGATGGCGGCCCGGGAGTGGGGGAGCCAATCACAGGCCAGAGTGGAATGGCCAGCAGAGGACGCCAAAGAAACCGGTACCAGGTAGCAGTCGGAATACATGGGGAAGTACACACAGAGTGAACGGGACGGATGAAATAATACAAACGAACGTACCAAGAGGACATAAACGAATGCATTTAGAGGGGCAGATGAATAAAAACAATACAATAAGGGGATAAATTAAAAATAATAAACGGATAAATCAATAGATAAATCCATAGAAACTAATGGAAATGACAGAGGGGCAGACACACACACATAAACACACGCACGAGCGGTGCTGGGTCAAGCCAAACGGGGGGTGTTTTGACCTGAGAATAGTGGTGAGGGGGACCAGAAGGGGGACATGGTTGGGGCCAGGGTCAAGACGGGGTCAGGGGTCAAAGCCCGGGGAGAAGGACGGTTAGGGTTAGGGCCAGATGAGTAATGGTTAAGTTTAGGGTAAGATGAGTGAGTGGTTAAGGTTAAGGTTAGGGTTAGGGCCAGATGAGGGAGTGGTTATGGTTAGGGTTAAGGTTAGGGTTAGGGCCAGATGAGGGAGTGGTTATGGTAAGGGCCAGGAGAGGGAGGGGTTAGGGTGGACGGTGAAAGGGCGATGGCGAGGGGCCGAGCGCCAGGGCCGGGGCAAGGGGCACGTCTCTGGAGGAGAGGGAGGGAACACATAAAAACTACAAATACCTACGGCTCGGGTAGAGACACACGGGACCACACTAGATGTTATGAGAGAAGAGAGTCTATAAAACCCAGTCAGTTCCTTTCTACAATCACTTTAAGATATCACTACCGCGCTGCTTACACAGCGCAGCGACTGTCGGGCGGCGGCGGGGGGCCAGCCACGGTCGGGCGGGGGCCCGCGACGGCCGGGCCCCCAAGCCCCGGCCCAAGCTACGCCCCTGATATAGCATCTTAAAAGCAATTCAAGTGTTTGTGTGCAATTATGCCGGTGTCAAACTAGGCAATCATTTTGTGTGTTCCGATGGTCACTGTGTGAAACGATTATAGAGCAATGGAATCGGGCCATGGGGGCTGAGAGACTTGACGGATGGTCACCGGTCAATAGCCGCCCACAGGAGGGCTCACTATGGCAACAGCCTGGTACCTGCAGCCATAACAGCCCTTAACAAAACACCCAGATAATTCACTTTGTCTGCATGCTATCTTGTTGTGTTTGTCCTGTCATTATCTGTATATGTTGCATGCTGTCCATAACTGCATTGTGATGTGATGCTCAGTTCCATGGATGCAACTTAAGTTGTTTGTTGTAATTTAGGAAGAACTTACCATTTCGTGCATGATTGCCACCTAACTTTCACTTCTGCTCTTCCCTAAAAGGAATGACATTAGAACAAATTATAATTAAGAAATAACATGCAGTAGTTATTTGGGTAAGAAGCATTTGTTAAATATATCTGTAGTATGAAATTGCTAAATGTATTTTATAATTCATCCATTTCCAAAAACCACCTATGAGAGCAAAGCTGAAAAAACACGCCCGATGCAGAGCTGCCAACTCTCACGGTTTCACCGTGTGACACACTCTTTTGCCTGTTTACACACAAAAAAAAAAAGAGACGCGTTCGTTCCTTTCCAAACTACCCGACGGTAGATGGCGCTGTTGAGCGCCACTGAACCTGCATCCGAAGTTAGCGACAGAAGAATAGTGAGACGGCGGGAAAAACAACCTCGAGAAGTCAGATGGGAATATAAACTCTCATCTGAGACGTTACTTACAAGGTATGTTACAATGAAATGCATTTCAATTGAGAACTCACTCTCTTAAACTTTAAATCTTGAAATTATTTGTTTGTGTTTGTGCGTGTCTGTGGACTTGATTTAGTGTGGTGACCTTAACATAAATAATAGGCTACAAGAAATGTGTGCAATAGAAGTAGGCATGTTCTTATAATTGAGAGTAGAGTTATTAAACCAACATGATCGCCATTTTAATTCTTTAAGGTTTCAAAGATGTCCCGTAAGAGACCTTTGGCAGGACAAAAGCGAAACCTTTTATTTTATTTAAAGAAGCAGCCAAGTGAAAAAAGACAGAGAAACACATTGACAGAACAGCCAGAACAGCCAGAACCACTGACAGGACAACAGACAGAGGAGCAACACACGGGACAGAGGGAGCAGGAGACAGGTCAGCGAGAGCTACAGCCAGGACAGACTGACAAACATGCAGAGGAGCGAACAAAACCAAGACCAGAAACAGCCTAGCACTGGATGGCACCCTGTCCTCAATAATGACCATAAAGATGGCCGACCTGGAGCCCTGTTTCAAATGGGAGCCCCCCTCAGATGTCCTCAAGGCCTCCAAGAAGGCCACAGGCCAGTATAACCGTGCCCACAGATCATAGACGAGGACTAGCTTCTGATCTGCATCTGATACGGATGACTTCATTTTTAGTTATTTTTGTAATGCATTCATCTTTTATTGCTTGAAAAAGTTGTACTGTTTAAGCACTGTTTCTAATGGACCAAGTGGTGGGAGGCTTTGAATGAAGAATAATTTATCTCCCTAACTAATCTTGTCGTTTTTGGCTGAACATAAATCATTAAGTGCTCTTAAGAATACAATTATTCACAACATAGGTTAGGTTTCAGTTCAGAATTTGTTTAATACCATTGTTGTGGTCAAAATATCAATCAACCTACCTAGGTCAAATCTTACACTGGTCTATGAATAAGGCTATATTGTGACACATAGGCAGTCATTTAGGAACAACAATAGTTTTCTGGTTTAATGTCCAACTCCAGACTAGGCCCTACAAGTCCTGATGCCAAACATGAATCAGAATAAGTTCAGGTATTGCACATCTTTAGCAGACCACCCAGAAATCCACTATAATGAAGGAAATCACATCTACTTGATCCACAATTTCCTGGGGATGGACCTTCAGCTATGTCTTTGCTTCACATAATGTAACCAATATTGCCCATCTCCAGTGAGCCGCCCCTATCAATGGCTTGGGGCCTACCCACAAACCACCAAAATGCAGGGTACAACATGGGTTCAACATCCAATTAAATAAAATTCTCTCAAATCTGAGCTTGCGTTGTCAGGGGTACCCCCGACAAAATCTCACTCCAAGGTTTTTTGAAAAGTTGGCAGCTCTGCCGATGGTGTTGGTAGACAGCTGCATAGATTAACATGAGAGTGTTTGTGTTCTGCGACACGCACAAGTAAAAAAAAACACATCAGATAAGCCATCACAGTTGGCTACATCCAGCCTAGTGATAAATATTTAGAGCTAAAACTACAGCTAGGACAAGCCCTGCACTCTGCTTATGCTTATGTTCACCATTTCAGTGACTTTATTTTAGAGAGGTTCACTAGCATTTAATGGAAGTGTAATCAACAGCTGTAGCTTACATGTTGCAAGTGCTGGTGACGACTCATCTATTTTGTTGTAACTTTGCCTTTTAGGTGTGTTGATTCGTGTAAATATGTAGAGGCGACTACAGCGCACATAGATAAAAGAGCACTCTGCACTGCTCCTCTCCTATTTTCTCTTACAAACCAATCCAATCAATCAGCTTGGGTGCAAAAATCACAGAGGGGCAGCCCCAATGTAAAATTAAAACTGAAACTGAAAGAATCAACTGATTGTTGGGCTGCCTCATTATCCTTTCAGCCTGAAAGCCTGCTGAAGGCTGCCCTCTCCATATAAAAACAATTGGACAGCCAGTGCTTTATCAGAAGTATTACCGTTGATCATGAGTAGAGGCCTTGATTGAGTGATAAAAAACTCAGAAACTCAGTTGACGATAGCAAAGACATGACGAATCAGATCCGTCTAGTTAAATACAAACCTTAAAAAAAAATCTAATTATCAACTAGCAAACGCTGAAGGGGATAAAATTGATAATTTCTGGTAATGGGGGACTGCGTTCGCGCTCTCCCCTGATCATGTTGTTCTGAAGAAATAATAGCTATGAATGGCTTCATCGCGCTGCCTGCTCAACCCTGTCTCGTCAAAATTACGTTCCCAGAAAACTATTCGGCATTCTCAATTACGTTTGTCATAAAACGTATTTTGTCCGCGATTACGTTTTATTGAACGTATTGCAAATACATTCGTCCTCAGCCTATTTTTTGCCATTTATTAACCTCTAGGATTATGTTTGGTTGAAACGTATCCCAGATAGGTTAAATGTCAACGTATAGCACATTATTGTCATTAAGGCATATCTCCCTTTCAGGGAACGTTTCATTTAACGTATTTTGTCTGAAAAACGTATCTTGGCCGTGAATACGTTTTATTGAACATATCGCAAATACGTTCGTTGTCAGCCTATTGTTTTGCTATTTATTAACCTCTAGGATTATGTTTGGTTGAAACGTATCCCAGATAGGTTAAATGTCAACGTACAGCACATTATTGTCATTAAGGCATATCTTCCTTTCAGGGAACGTTTCATTTAACGTATTTTGTCTGAAAAACGTATCTTGGCTGTGGATACGTGTTATTGAACATATCGCAAATACGTTCGTTGTCAACCTATTTTTTGCCATTAATTTACCTCTAGGATTATGTTTGGTTGAAACGTATCCCAAATATGTTAAATGTCAACGTATAGCACATTATTGTCATTAAGGCATATTTCCCTTTCGGGAAACGTTTCATTTAACGTTATTTTGTCCCTGATTACGTCTTATTGAACATATTGCAAATAGGTTCGTTCTCAACATTTTTGTTGTTATTTATTTAAGCTACCTCTTGGATTACATAGGCTACATTTAATTGAAACGTATCCTTAATAGGCTATGTTAAATTTCGATAACACATTATTGTCAGTATATAGGCATAGGCCTACCTCTCGGGGAAGCGTACGTTTGATTGTAATGTTAATAGTCCAACGTTATATCAACATGTCACAAGAGGAGAAATTAGCTGCTGACGGGGTAACTGTAGGAGCGGGGGTTGCTTTGTTGATTTCTTTATCTAGGGCTATAGCTGTGGTCAAAGCGGGAATTGTGCGTTGTCTGGGCGGCTGCCTGAACTGAGCTGCAGGAAATTATGTTCACATGTTTCTTCATTAATTCATGAAGGCTATACCGGTGAACGGTGACGTCAGACTCACGCCCACCTACAAACCAATCAATGTCCAGTATCAGCCTGTCCTCTCGGAAAATACGACCACGTAGGTGGTTTGTTCCGCCACAGATTACGACCCGTTGGAATTTATCCAAAACGAGCGAACAAGGCCCCCTACAACATATGCGGGAGGTAATAGGATATTTTTCCGTGAAATGGCGGAGGCGGACAATAGGATATTTTAGTATTTGGGTTTGATAGTTATGACGAAGAATATTTTAGCTCTCGACAGAAAAACATGGTTGCTATGGTTGCTATGGACGCTGAAAAAAGCAGCTCGCATGCCGTTTAAATCATGGCTATAAAATCTTTTTCTTTGCTGATTATGCTATTTTACGTAACCGTGTAACGATATTTAATTTAACAACTTTAAAACAACTTTAAGCCCGGAAGGAAAAGATAATTCACCGCCGGAAGTCGGGAAGGCCCATGCAAGTGAACGGAGCGTTCCACGGCATTGAGAAGAGCCGTTTAGTAAATAAATAAATACATTTATTTATTTATTTATTATACGGAGACCACCAGACTTCCTCGAGGTAACAAGAATGGTTCATTAAATTCAAGATGGGAGAATGGCGATAGGGTGGCGTACGGTCCAAGGCCTTGCGTCTATGAATTTCATTCATAGAATTACCGAGTTGATGGTCAATGGTCAGATACAGATCTTGTTATAACGATAATTGAATAAAAGCTATGGTCAACTTATAATATTATAACTAAAATAATTATATATATATAGATAGATAGATAGATAGAGATGTATAGATATATATATAATGTATATTTTAATATTTAATTAATGAAATAAAATAAAGGCTTTAAACATGTGACATGCCTACGTTTTTTTGCCACGTGACAAAAAACGCGTCACGTGACTCTTACGTTCGCTAAGGTTGTTGTTAGCCCCCTCTGCTCGACATGGCTCCAAACCACGTAGGCGGCAAAGGAGCTGCCTCAATTGTTTTGTTTTTGTCGTAAACTAGGGTCTGCTGGTTAGGAAATATTCCAAGGAGTCCTTCAAAAGGGCACCTTGGAATATGTTTATATTTTCCGCATTTTAGACTTAGAGATTTTATTGATACAGCTTTAACCTATTTGTGAAAGCAAAACACAAAGCTCATTGATTTAACGAGGCAGGGTTATTTTAAACAATTAATTAAGTATCACATGTGTGAGGTCATTCCTCCTCCTGAGTGTGCTTCCTATTTATGTCTGTAGTGTACCCCAATGTCCAGTATAGGGTGACGCAATGCAGCCCGTAAACTAAACAGAAAATAAAAAAATAAACAGGACGTAGGTAGGCCGTCATGAAAAGTTATTTAGTGCGCTGGCAAAACTGCAATGTAACCCAATTTTCAGCAGATCAAATCGATATAGTTTGTTTTTATATAAAGTATATAAAAAGTAGTCGGCTAGCCTTTATGGGTTTTACTCAGCCCGCTCTCATGTGGCACAGGAAGTACTCCTTGGCTTTTAACTGTCCTGACGGAATAGCGACAACATGCGTGTCTACATTGACATTACATCTTCATTCTAGAAAGCCTAATTAGCTAATTTCACTGTAAGGGTTTTATTCAATTCTCTATTGATCATACAATTCAGCAGTATGCAATTTCAACAGTGTTGGAGCTCTTCATTAGGCCTGAGATTAAACCCTATGTGAATAAGATTCACATAGGGTTTGAATGCAGTTGGCTCTTCTGAAGGGTTCGGTGTTAACTTCCCTCTTAACAAATTTGGTACTAAACATAAGCCACTCAATACAGCACACCTGTGTACTCTCAAACATTAAATAGGCTATGTAAAACTATCACAACACTTTTGCTGAGACATTACAGATTGCAACAAGATCACAAGCTCAACACAACATTTTGAACAGTTTGTTTTTATAGATTTTATTATGCGATGAGGCCAGTTAAACATTTTTTACAACATATCGTGTCAAATTATCCCTCCTTCCGCTCAATCTGCTCCTGCAGAGATCCTGGAATGCTGTACATAAAAGCATAAGTTATTGTCATTGTGTGCATCCAGTCTTGCCTTCTGACAGCATTGACATTTTTACATCAGACAAATATTTTTTTATAACTACCTACAAGGTAATATTACAGAATGCCAGAGTAAACAGTCAAGGAAAGGCTGCCAAATTTGTTTAAACTTCTTTGCTTTCCCTGAAATCTCATATCGGATAGGTCAAAACTGGGTTACATACTTCGTAATAATGACTTTTGTCCCTACATCTGGAGGATTTATTGTTCAAGATATTTATTTGACTTATTCATATTAATTTACCTCAGTTGCTGACTCAGGAGCAGCAACGTAAGAGAGGGGCTCCCAGGTGTTCTTCCACTTTATACCACTGTTTCAAAAGAGAGGGGGATAAGACACACATGATACAGTCAGGATCTGCCCAATCACGTACTGCGTTGACAAAACGAAAAACAGAGCATCATATCTAATACCATATGTCTCAGATGGAATAATTTATTTAATCCCAATCATTTTAAATTTGTCCTTGGTCTTATCTAATAATCGTTTTGTTCTTTCACAGCCAACAAATAAATGACAAATAAACTACAAATAAAACTAAAAATACGCCACTGAAAGTAAACTGCTCTGCAATATGAAATTTGAATCCAACCGTAGGTATTCATTCTTGAAGTTATAAACCTATACAAGGTAGAAAGACCTCAGCCTATTCGATCTAAATGGTAGCTTGTCCAACACCATTCATTATGGGTTCCCAAAGTTGACTCACAAATCAACAAATCATACCTGTTAACACACATGTAAGTAGAACATTATTGGACAATAATCCTACCATTTCTTGCAGGGAAGCCACTGAAGAAGAACCTGTAAAAAACAAGAAAATGTATAGGTGATTTTTTACCATTTGAATGACATTTTCTTTCCAACACTTTCCACACATTTTAAACACGTTCCCCATAAAATACTTTTAGTCAAATCTAAGACTTAAATCGACATTATATGACACCTTTCATTAGAATATGAGAAGCTGTTTGCTGAAACTTACCTGGTCTTTTGTCCTTTTAATAATTTTGGAATAAAGATAGGACCCAGAAGCGGCTCTGTCAGCACAATCTTCACACCTTCCACCGATGTCGAATTGTGACACTGTTTGTTAGTGAAATGGCTACATCCTTGATCTGCTGGAGAGAACAGTTATATTAATTTAGATACAGGGAATTGCATTATCACTGTAATAGTCACTTGTCACTTGACAAACAGGCCACAGGCGGTCAGAATGGGCCCGCCCCTTTCCCCCACTCTCACAATCTCGCACAGAGGCCCCACAGGGTTGCATGCTGAGCCCTTTGCTCTACTCTCTGTACATGACTGCGCTCCATCTCACACTACCAACACCATAGTGAATTTCGCATATGATACAACACTGCTTTGGGTTCCTGCATAGGAAGAGCCACAAGAGAAAACTAAATGTGACCACCAGTTCTTCTTTTATATTGCATTGTGCATTTAATGTACTGATGTAATGTGATCATAGGTTTGTGACAACATATATTGCCTGTGTAGCAGGGTTAATGCTTCCCACTTGCCATTGCCAGCGAGATCCTTGCGCTGGCTGTGGTAGTGGGAGCCTTGGTTGGAGTGCTAGAGCTCCCCCTAGCGGAATGCGGGGGTTGTATTGTACGTTGCTGCCTCCTCTCCTCAGTCTATGTATACCCCGGCTGGGAGAGGTAGGTAGTCAGAGCAGTTAAATATGAACCCACACTTTGGCGATGTATTACGGGAGTCTAATTGTACATAATACTGTATTAATACTTTGTATATACTGTTGCTTGTACATATATATATTGTGTTCCTTGGAATCGGTTATTACATTTAAATGGACTTTAGGCTTAGGATCGCTAGCTTGGCTACCATGTGCTTTGGTCGTAGCTACTTAGCTAGCGTGGACTTCGCCAAGAATGTGTACTTCAGCTTGTCTTTCTCTCATGTTAGGCTGCCATTGTGAGGGTTCTCAAAGAGCATTTCCTCTGTTAAATATTCCACCAGGTATGTCACCAAACGCCCATTCAAATATTAATTTGTTTAATGTGATATTTATTTCCATGTAAATGGCTAGTCTATGTATACCCCGGCTGGGAGAGGCTGCCATTGTGAGGGTTCTCAAAGAGCATTTCCTCTGTTAAATATTCCACCAGAATAAACGGCTGGCTGCCAATGGTTCCATCGTGGTCTCAATCACAACGCAACGAGAGAGTACGCAACCGCTACACCTGTAATGCATAATGCTTAGACATGCGTAGTTCTGATGTTACCTCTTGCTCAGAGGGTCTAGCGCTGCAGTGCACTCTGGATATGAATAGGATTGGGTACCGTTTGGGTTTTATCAATACCGGTGCCTTCTCTGTACCTTTTAAACGGTTCCGGTGCTAAAACGGTTCTCGAACCGGTACTTTAAAAAAAATAAAACCCACACACTTGCATGCATGCACACGTTGTCACACACGCTGTTGAATGGCAACGGTGTTTGCTAGCCTACTTTATATGCAAGATTTACGGTTGGCATTAAATCACTCTACTTACACAAAGAGGAAAGGCTGCTGAGTGCTGTGACTGATAAACATATATTTTTCTTTTTTTACAAATAATAAAAATTACTTGCTGAAAGCAGGCAGCTATACTGCTCGCGTTTACACTTGCCTGCATGGCGCAACATTACTGCCAAAGTCATATAACGCAGATGCGTAAGGCAGCCACAGGAGACGCCAACATTGTTTTCAACTGCTCGGTACCGCACCGTATTAAGTCATAAGTTTTGAAAAGAGAGGAAAGTATTTGAAGCGAATAAGCGACTGTTTTTGATTTGTTTATTTGGTTTTGAACAGATAGTTTTTGATGCATGCATCGGCTTTGAGTTAGTTAGTTTGTTACTTTGAAATCACATACGCTCGCAACACGCACAAACACACTCACACACACGTTCATTCATTCACGCACGCACCCACTACAACCTGCCGATCTTCAATCAAAACAACATCAAGTAAGTGATGCCGCAGCACGTCGACAAGTCTGTCCCGAGGCGCCCATAGGCTATGGTTTATATGTTTGAAAGCCGTGACTCTTTTACCAGTTGGCCTGAAATACCACACCTCGCAGTCATGGACTTATAAAGAAAGTCGCATTCGTAGTCGCACCATGTGTGTTTAGAAGCGCAATATAGAAAAGGGTCCCGTCAGTGTCGTGAGTCGCAGCGTTCCGAACATTGTGTGATCAAATACACCGGTATATAAAGAAAATCATATCATAATGAAAATACAAACCGTTATTCGGTGTGAACCAGTAAAGCGCCCAGCACTAACGCAGGTTGACGCCGCAACACCATGGAGGCGGGGCAGGGGGCGTTAAAAAAAGTCAGGCACCGTTATGAGGCAACGAAATGTGTGTTCTTATTCGATCTCGGTACTACCGTTTACGTCTGAGTTTCGGTGCTCAACCCTAGATATGAAGTCAATTTGGGAGACATGTTCATTTAGGATTTTGACACACTTTTCCAATGTACTTAATCAAATATTGTGTAAGAATACATATCAAATATTAGTTATTAGTTTGAGTTACAAACCTGCTCCTTCTTCAGGAACCATTCCCTGCTCCCCCTCCATCCCTACCCCATCAACACTTTGGGTTCCTGTATAGGAAGAGCCACAAGAGAGAACTAAATGTGACCACCAGTTCTTCTTTAATATAACATTGTGCATTACAAATGTACTGATGTAATGTGATCATATGTTTGTGACAACATTTACTGAATGCAATGCAAAATGCTTAGACATGCGTAGTTCGGATGTTACATCTTGCTCAGAGGGTCTAGCGCTGCAGTGCACTCTGGATATGAAGTCAATTTGGGAGTTGTCTTTTCATAAAATTGCAAATTGTATGCCTATACAAATAAGATATATGACACCAAAACATGTAGATTATTTAGATATGATCTTAAGATCATTGACTGATCCTGAAGACATACCTGTCTGATGTTTTCTTTTTCTCCTACTTTTCACCATCTTTTCATCCTTGTTTTCCTTTCTCCCTTCCTGCTCCCTCTCCATCCCTACCACATCACTGCTTTGGGTTCTTGTATGCGGTTAGAGCCACAAGAGATAACCTAATTTGACCAGTTATTTTTTAATGTAGCCAAATCCAAAGAGGATGCACCATGCTGTACCTAAACACTCCCCATAGCTGAGTAGCAGAATTCAATTATAGTTCAAGTGTCACAAGGTATGTTAAATCAATCATAACAAAGAATACAGATAATAATAATAAACAATCAAGACATGTTCATTTAGGATTTTGACACACTTTTCCAATGTACTTAATCAAATATTGTGTAAGAATACATATAAAATATTAGTTATTAGTTTGAGTTACAAACCTGCTCCTTCTTCAGGAACCATTCCCTGCTCCCTCTCCATGCCTACTCCATCAACACTTTGGGTTCCTGTATAGGAATATTAAATTACAGTTCAAGTATCACAAGGTATGTTAAATCAATCATAACAAAGAATACAGATAATCATAAACAATCAAGACATGTTCATTTAGGATTTTGAAACAGACTTTTCTAATGTACTTAATCAAATATTGTGTAAGAATACATATAAAATATTAGTTATTAATTTGAGTTACAAACCTGCTCCTTCTTCAGGAACCATTCCCTGCTCCCCCTCCATCCCTACCCCATCACCACTTTGGTTTCCTGTATAGGAAGAGCCACAAGAGAAAACTAAATGTGACCATTTATTTATTAACATAGCATTATAATTAAAAAAAACTTAAGTTCTGCAATTATAGTTTAAGTGCTAAAGACACAAAGTACCTTGGTCATCCTGTTCCACTACATCGTAATTCCCGTCCTCATACGGGATAATGTCAGGCACCACAAACTCTATGTCTGTTGAGGCAGAAGAGAAAATAGAACTGAAATTACAGAGAAACAGACGATTTCTTACGCAATAAGTCCAAAGACGATGCGCCAAGCTGTGCCTAAAAACACCCCATAGCTGTAATAAAATCAATGCATGCCACGATCTTGCCTCCTACAAATTAAAGAGCAGTCAGGAATCTATTTCAATAAAAGAGAGGCTTTCAATGTAATTTGTGACAGCCCAGATATCTAGTGTATGATTCAATCACAGTTCAAGTATCACAATTAGGGGTGTAAAAAAAAAATGATACGTATCGATATCCGTTTTTAGCTTGTAAGATACGACTACATCGATGCGTGAAGTCCCGCATCGGTTTTAAAATGACACGAATCGGTTGGTGCCCCGATTTAAAAGTTATGAACCGATTCACAAGTGTTTTTCTCTACGTTAAGTTGCTATCCGAAACCCTCACTCACTGACTTGGTGCATTTGAGCTCAGTCACAACAATGACAGCCTGTCATTGGCCAAAGCCCGCATACCATAAGCCTATCAGGCGTGCCGCTATCCCTTTGAATAACGCAACATATGTTGACATTAAGTCTGTAGTGAAATGATGTCTGACCACAGCGAACCCATTTTCAATGCGCCATCGACCCTCCGATCAAAAGTTTGGAAGACATTTGGCTTCTTTAAAAAAGAAGGTAAACTTGATAAAAGTGAAGCCGTATGTAAAATATGTAGGGCAGCAATTAAGTACACTGGCAGTACTACAAATCTCAGCACACACATCTCGAGACGCCATGCCAGTGATGTTGAACTTGATGCCAGCACTGCATCGACCAGCAGCAGCACCAGCATAACCCCAGACTACAGAAATATAACTCTGTTTCTCACTCAATCACAACTGAGTTACAATTCAGCGAGGGCTAAGTCAATAACGATGCGTGTGGCTCGTTTCATCGCCATGGACCTAAGGCCATACAGCGTCGTTGAAAATGACGGATTTCGCGAACTGCTTAGAGAATTAGAGCCGAGGTACAAGATACCAAGCAGACAGCATTTCAGCGAAACGTGCATACCCGAGCTGTACAAAAAAACTAAAACTGACCTTAAGGCTAAGCTCTCAAGTGCAGAACGAGTGGCAATAATTACAGATGCCTGGACATCACGTGCAACGGATTCATACATTACGATAACCGTGCATTATGTTAATCTGGATTGGGAGTTGGCAAGCTATGTTTTACAGACGAGAGTCTTCAATGAGTCACACACGGGGAAAAACATCGGGGCTTTATTGAAAGAGGCATGTCTTGAGTGGAACATAGAGGATAAAGACCCAGCACTGGTGACTGACAACGCGAGAAACATGGTTGTGGCGGGAGCAGAGGGCGAGATGTCCCCTCACCTTTTTTGCTTCACGCACACATTAAATCTGGCTGCCCAGAAGGCCTTGCATGTGACCACTGCTACGAAGGTGCTTGGGAAAGTGAGGAGGGTGGTTGGATTTTTCCACCGTAACATAGCGGGTGCTGAACTACTGCGACAAAAACAACAGCAAATGGCATTGCCCTCCCACAAGCTCATCAATGACGTTACTACCCGGTGGAACAGTTCCCACGACATGCTCGAACGTTTTTTGGAGCAACAATCGGCAGTTTTTGCCACACTTATGTCAAGGGAGCTCAGAAAAGGAGAAGATGTAAGCGCTCTTACTGAAGGAGACCTCAGCAATGCTGAGGACATGGTGAAAGTGATGGCACCTGTCAAAGTTATCACCACAGTTATGTGCGAAGATGAGCAGCCCACAATTTCGTTGATTGCCCCCTTCAAAGCAAAACTAAAGAATCACTTTGAGGCCACTACTGAGGACACAGGGCTCATTAAGGATATGAAGAAGGTGTTCCTCGAAGATTTTGTTAAGCGGTACACAAACATTGAAGACCTGTTGTGTACTGCATCAGCTTTGGATCCACGCTTCAAAACCCTGCCTTTCCTCAGTGACCGTGAGACCGAGAGGATCTTCTTGTCCATTACAGATTAAGCTACAAACCTGCATGATAAGGCAAGCTAAAGCTACCCCTCCCCTTTACAAATTAACTGTCTAAATACACAATATTTTTTGCATTATTGTTATAGTATTGTCTATTCTTTCCTCTCGTCATTATTGCAGTCATATTGTTGAGTGTCAGTCAATGATGGGCTACTGCATTGAACTAGACAACTAGTTAATCAAAAATGTTTGTTTTCTGTGATGATAAACATCTACCTAGTCAGTGGTTACTCATCAATAATCATCCCTGTTATTTTGTACTATTACTACTAGAAAGTAGAGGAGAGCCAACCCAGTCCGAGTGATATTCAAGAGCCAGATCAGAGAGACCCAACATCCGTCCAGTCCAGCCCAGTCCAGGTCCATGAAGAACCAAGAGGTGCGTTTTTGCATTCTGCATTTACATTTAACACTGCTGCTGCTACATTTAAAGTAATGTTTAATGGTATGGTAAATGTTATCAACTGTCATCATGGCAATACCAAATGAGTGGCTTAATATACTGTAATTGTGTTGCATGTCAGGTGATTGTCCTCCTTGTAAAAATAGGAAAAGTACAGCACTGGACCAGCTGTTTGGAGAAACATATGTGGTAAGACCATCAAGAAGCTCCAGGGAGAAGGTCAGCGAGGAAATCCTGAGGTACAGAGAGAGAAACCTTTTGCCCATGAATGGCAATCCACTGGAGTGGTGGAGAGCACAGGTGGACTTACCATTGTTGTCAGATATTGCAAAAAGATACCTCTGCATACCAGCTACAAGTGTAGCATCAGAAAGAGTTTTCAGTACCGCAGGAGATATTGTTTCCTCTCAACGCAGTGTACTTAGGGGTGACCATGCCGATCAATTGATTTTTCTCAAGAAGAATCTTAAAAAACTCAAGCACAAATGAATTATTAGGAGGTAGCTAAAGGATATCAGCATACACTAAATGTCCTACAAGAACATACATCTAACTAAAAGAGGAAACTGAATCTAAAAAAAAGGGATTGTATTAGTTCTACTTATATATATTTTTTTTCTCCTTATGCTGTGTTTGGCAGCAATTTGGGCCATTACATTAAAGTAATAATCTAGGCCAGGATGGCGGTTTTGGTTTAAACAAAATTAGATATTTCCTATTGCTGCTTCTTACAGTTCACAGCTTTACTTCGTGTTTGCAGTGATATTTCCTAGCTTCTTACAGTTCGCAGCTCTATTTGTGTTCTCAGTGAAAGGTTGCACATGTATTAATTGGTATAATGATACCTTATCTTGAGTCTGTATGATTTGCAGAGGCACTTAATTTGCAGAAGCATTTATTCTAAATATGAGAAAAGGCCAAGGCCTAGCTCTGTTTTATTTTATTTTTGTATTGTCATCCATCAACAAGGGACTTCTTTGGGTATAGAAAATATATTTTATTTTACTATTTTATTTAATATTTAAATATTTTTTTTTTGTATTTCCTTATGGTGTATTTATTTGGCTGCAATGTGTGCCATTACTGAAATGTATTATTTTTTTGTATATGTGAGACAAACTACATACAGACTAATTTCACAATAAAATGTTTGTTCATATTCATTGAACAAATGAAAAGAACTCATTCAGAATATTTTCAATTATTGAACTGCATCGAATCGCATCGCATCGAATCGCACTGAATCGTTTTTTAACAACATGCATATTTTCTTATATCGTATCGTGACCATGTATCGAGATACGAATCGGATCGTTTTTTTCATGAGAGATTTACACCCCTAATCACAATGTATGATAAATCAATCATAACAAGGAATACAGATAAACATAAACAATTAAGACATGTTAATTAAGAATTTTTAATCAGACTTTTCTAATTTACTTAATCAAATATTGTGAAAGAATACATATCAAATATTAGTTATTAGTTTGAGTTACAAACCTGCTCCTTCTTCAGGAACCATTCCCTGCTCCCTCTCCATCCCTACTCCATCACCACTTTGGGTTCCTGTATAGGAAGAGCCACAAGAGAAAACTGAATGTGACCATTTATTTAATCTCTGCAGCCCCTGCCTGAACTCTCTTCATTTGAATGCCTTGCTTTTAAATGTAAGCCCCCTTCCTCTGTGCTGTTCCTCCTTATTTACCGACCACCAAAACCGAACACATCTTTCATCCCTGAGATGTCAAATCTTCTCACAACTTTCTGCACATCCTCTGCCGACGTTATCATTTTAGGTGATATGAACATCCACGTTGATACCCCCTCCTGCCGCTTTGCTGCTGAATTTCTTCAGCTATTGGACTGCTTTAATTTAAAGCAACTTGTTGATGTCCCCACACACACTAGGGGGCACACTTTGGACCTGGTCATCACAAACTCTGCCCCTCTCACAAACCTGCAGGTGTATGACCTTGGTGTCTCTGACCACAAGATCATTTCTATGGAGTTGCCATCCTCATCCAGCCTCTCCAAGCCTAGACGAAATATCAGTTTTAGAAATCTCAAAAACATTAACCAAGAACACCTGTCAGCAGACTTTCAGCATCTCTCCACACTTTTCTCATCAGCCGACGAAGCAGTGGACTACTACAACAGCCATCTGAGTAGCCTCCTGGATCACCATGCACCTGTTAAAACCAGAGCAGTCACCTTCACCCGCCCAGCTCCCTGGTTTTCAGATGGGCTGCGGAAGATGAAGGCAGCAGGGCGAGTCCTTGAGCGGCGATACAAAACATCTGGCCTCACTGTTCACAATCAAATCTACCGGGAGCACCAACTACAGTATTCAAAGTCCCTTCGCGGCCGCAGGTTGCGCCAGAAATTGGTTCCGGGAAGAAGTAGTCCAGCGTCCTTAACAACCAGACCGTTACCGGTGTTTAAAGACAGGCTGACCATTAGAGACAAGTGGCTCAAAAGTGGGTCAGGTCAATCAACAACAGCGGAGGAGCTATGATGCCAATTTTAAAATAATGGTTGTCAATAAGGCAGAGTCAAGTAACAACTGCCAAGCTGCCAAGAAGTTTGGGGTCACGGAGAGTAACGTAAGAAGATGGCGAGCACCAAAATAATGTCTCAAAGACGTCAACAGTCAGCGCAAATCCTACCGTGGTCCTCAAAGTGGCCGTTTCAGTGAGGTTGACCGGAGAGTTTTTGAATACGTCAGAGAAAACGCGCTTTAGGCAGAGCCGGTGGCGGAGCAGCTGGGGAGCGATGACAGCGAGAGCAAACACAGCGGGGCAGAGGACGTGTGTGAGCGATAGAGAGAGATCGGAGGAGAAGTTTGGCGAATTTTAGTTAAGTTTAGTTAAATAAGTGGCCTGTTTTTTTCTATGTTATTTAAAAATGTTCCCAATGTTGCTTGATTATTGCTTGATATTAATTTTGAATCATACTGTACATATTTTGCCTTGAAAGTGCCGTGGCCTTTACTGGCATTATTATTATTGTCATTAATATAACAAGTGTTTAATTCACTGTTCTTTGTTCTGCAAATCTTTTTTCGAAATGTTTGTGTTGATAAACGGGGGGTCGTCTTATAATCAGGGTTGTCTTATATTCGGACCAATACGGTAGTTAAAATGAGCACACCAAGTTCATCATCCAAACCTTCTTGACATTTCCAAGCAGAACGATGCCCTGACCTTTGCAGAAATCCATGGCTCGCACAGAGATGTGAGACGAGTGATTGTCCAGCAGGAGCAACACTTTTCTTTCTGGACTAACCTTTGTGTGCTTTGCAAAGTGACCAAGAAAGTATAAGAAATCATCTTCCTGCATCCAGCCTGATTGTTGGCACTGCCAGCACTACCCAATGGCCCGGACTGCACAAAGTGTTGCTTATAGTCATGGGAACACAAAGAACGGTGGAATTGAATTCCCGAGAGCTTGCACAGCGTACGCAACTGACACTAAAGTCCCTCTCTCTCCCGACGTCATGGCTCCCACCTGTTTGAGGCCCCGGCGCGCTACCACTCTGGATGGTGCTTGCACTGTTGTGATGCCTGTCTCATCCATGTTCCAGATGTCGGCACCGTCAAAGTTGTTATTTGTTATTGCCTCGGCCAGGTTACTGAAAAAGAGCATGACATTCGCCCTGTTGAATGACGTGGCTCTTGAAAGGCTTGTTGCCTGTGGACTTCTTATTGAGAGCCTGGGGCTCCGCTTTAGAAAGGTGCTGAACCAGTCAGGCCCAGCCATCTTCTTGTTATCCCAGGTTGTCGGATGCTGAATTTGGAAATGTATTGCAAGCTGAAAGGCAAACCTTCTGACCTATGCAAAAGCATAACAGGAAGTCTGAGTTAGGAAACACATTTTTGTTGATTGTCTTAATTCATATGTTGGTATTTATTAAACATTTAATTGAGTTTGCATGAAAGGTCCAATACAAATTAAGAGGTCTTGACTCTTGCCTATCCTACCCTATTCTCAACTATCATGCTTGCCTCACGTGGAGTTAGCCCATAGTAAATGTCAGCGGCCTGGCATATATAGTCGGCCAATAAGTCCTCCTGCTCTCTGCTGAAGACCAGGTGTGGACTCACGTACCCTACTCGGGGAAGCTCCTGCGATCCCTGGGCTTTTAGTTGATTCAGCTTCTGCCAATATCTATTTAGGGTAACATGGCAGATGCCATGTTTTTTTGCCACTGCCCTGACTGATGATCCATTTGTGACCTCCTCTGTTGCTCTCTCAAGTAACTTTGCTTCCACGCCACGATTCGTTTTTCTCACCCATGTTCTAGGCATTCTGTAGGATTATTAAAATCACAAAAAATATCTACTTTGAATGCAAGGGTATGGTTGTAAAAAAAAAATTATCTAGCTATATTAGCATGGTGCTTTGACATTAGCAAGAGATATACACCATTCTTTACTACAGAATCTATAGTTTGACCTGATATAACTCATACAACTTTATCTAGAACGGTAAAAGTACTAGAAGAAAAAGTAAATTTTTCTTCTAGAAGGAGCAAATTTAGTTTTTTTCCCGTAGCTCCACGAAAAATAGCTCCATCGACTGGAAAATTTTCATGTGTGATCAAAGAGGAGTTCTGAAGAGACTGGCAGTGTCACATGGCTCATTTATGATCCCTGATTGGTCGAACTGGTTGTGTTACAACTCTCCCCGTGTTACTTCCATCCCCGGTTTCCCCTATCTATCGGCTCTCTTTAAGAAAAAAACCAAAGAGGCCTAATTCCCTCTCTCTCTCTGTCAGATAATGTCACCCGTAGTGTTTGAAACTATTACAGCAACAGGAGACAGCAGCAGAGATACATTTTCAAACGATTGTACTTCCGGCTTTGGGTGTGTCCCTTTACCAACTGACGTCACAGCCATCAGGGTTACAGATGTGTCATACCTGGAAAATTCCCAACTAGGTCTTTGCGATGTTTTCCCCAGGGGTTGGATGTTATAGTATCACAAGTTATTTATTTTTTATGGGATTGTTAAATATTTTGCCCATTCTCTTTCATGATTAAAGATACCTACACCACACACACACACACACACACACACACACACACACACACACACACACACACACACACACACACACACACACACACACACACACAGAGAGAGAGATTTGGGGCTATAAATATATTTATGTACGGTTTAGGATGTTATTGTATTGCCCTTTTGTACCAATAACAGTCTATTTTTGTATTATATTTGGCTGTTTATGTGCTGTGTCACTGTAGATGGCTTCTTTTAACCCAAAGAGTCTGTAGGAGGCACTGGCTGGTTAGGTGAAGCAGCAATAAGGCGCCGTCGAAGACGGCGACGCCTGGTGCACGGGCCATCATCAGGCGACCCCCAGATCCCCAACCCACCCCACATTAAACGCCCAATACCCATCACAGAACTCAAAACAGACCCAGTAATTCAGTAAAGAGAGAGATATAGAGCAGGTAAACCATGTTAAGTAACATTGGAACGTTTGGCTTCATTCTACAAGACATTATAACTATGTTTTATCAATCCGGTAAGTATATAACCTATCTCAGAATTAACGGGTTGACCCCCGTCCCTTAACGGGATGACCCCCGTCTCTTCAGAAAATCTCGTGTAGGGAGACACTTCTGAACTGCCTGCCAAGCGAGATCTCTATATGCATTGAACAAAAATGGCGAATTGACATTTCTCCACACCCTAAGGCAGCTGGCTTCAGCCAGCGCGCCAACAGTAACCAGTCTTGACCGTTCGGGGCTCAAACAACTCTCCACAAAGGCTCGGTCTACCCGACCAACATCCCGCCACTTTCCAGACTTTACAAAGGTCACCACCCTTTCATATAGCAGAGGTCTCTTCTCTGCATGAGGTCTTTTTAGGCACGGTCTTAACCCCACTTTCCTTAGGACTTGATGGCGTGGATGATCGTTTGCGTGATCTTTTGAAACGTACTTGCAAAACGTGGGATGGACTGCAGTAGGCAGCGCGATGAAGCCATTCATAGCTATTATTTCTTCAGAACAACATGATCAGGGGAGAGCGCGAACGCAGTCCCCCACTACCAGAAATTATCAATTTTATCCCCTTCAGCGTTTGCTAGTTGATAATTAGAATTTTTTTGAAGGTTTGTATTTAACTAGTCGGATCTGATTCGTCATGTCTTTCCTATCGTCAACTGAGTTTCAAATCATGACGATTTTTTTATCACTCAATCAAGGCCTCTACTCATGATCAACGGTAATACTTCTTATAAAGCACTGGCTGTCCAATTGTTTTTATATGGAGAGGGCAGCCTTCAGCAGGCTTTCAGGCTGAAAGGATAATGAGGCAGCCCAACAATCAGTTGATTCTTTCAGTTTCAGTTTTAATTTTACATTGGGGCTGCCCCTCTGTGATTTTTGCACCCAAGCTGATTGATTGGATTGGTTTGTAAGAGAAAATAGGAGAGGAGCAGTGCAGAGTGCTCTTTTATCAATGTGCGCTGTAGTCGCCTCTACATATTTACACGAATCAACACACCGAAAAGGCAAAGATACAACAAAATAGATGAGTCGTCACCAGCACTTGCAACATGTAAGCTACAGCTGTTGATTACACTTCCATTAAATGCTAGTGAACCTCTCTAAAATAAAGTCACTGAAATGGTGAACATAAGCATAAGCAGAGTGCAGGGCTTGTCCTAGCTGTAGTTTTAGCTCTAAATATTTATCACTAGGCTGGATGTAGCCAACTGTGATGGCTTATCTGATGTGGTTTTTTTTACTTGTGCGTGTCGCAGAACACAAACACTCTCATGTTAATCTATGCAGCTGTCTACCAACACCATCCGTCAAGTCTCTCAGCCCCCATGGCCCGATTCCATTGCTCTATCATCGTTTCACACTGTGACCATCGGAACACACAAAATGATTGCCTAGTTTGACACCGGCATAATTGCACACAAACACTATGTGCAATCTTACAATTGCTTTTAAGATGCACTATAGCATGATAAACTAACATTCAAAACATGTTTGATAAGCAAATTGGAGACAAAAAGTGTTATGTCTGAATCAAGGTCATCCGTTAAAGGGGACTAAAGGCGCGTTCACTCTCCTGGTGATAACGAGACGGCTCGCCAGTGATGACGCTCACGCTTACGCGTGTTCCCGACAGCGACAGTTCATGTGCACTTGGGAAACAGACTCTATAAGACGCACCGCTGTGCGTCTTATAGAGTAAATATATAAAGTTAATAAAATATGAGAAAAATAACACGACCAATATCAAATGGTTGAAAGTAAGTCTTGTTGAGATAAATAAAAAGCTTTCAACGGGCAGGATAGAAATGGCGGGAAACAGACTCTATTAGTCGCACCGCTGTGCGTCTTATAGAGTAAATATATAGAGTAAATATATAAAGTTAATAAAATATGAGAAAAATAACACGACCAATATCAAATGGTTGAAAGTAAGTCTTGTTGAGATAAATAAAAAGCTTTCAACGGGCAGGATAGAAATGGCGGCAGAGAGGTGGGCTCGTGGGGGCTCCTCTGGGGGGGCCTGAGGGTCTTCCAAGGGTGGGGCCCCGGGCTCTGCTGCAGCAGCACCACCTGTGGCAGGTGTAACGGGTCCCAGGTGGGATCGCCGTGGACAGATTATTGATAACTGAAACAAAGAGAAAAGAATGCTGACACGGGAGACGTGACTTGTCTTTTCAGATCCTCATTAGTTATATTTATTCATTTAACTTCTCAATTTACTGAAGGTTACTGTTTATCTTCACATTGTCCATACATTTTAAACTCAGCATCATATTACTGCATATGTTGTCTAATTAGACATATTTTCCATGTTCTTAAAACAAACCAAAATACACAAAAAATACTCTCAAAACACACCTTTTCTCACAGTGTTGTTCTTTCATCTCTCTTGTCTCTGATACAATAAACAGTTTGTACAAAGTGCAGCTTTAATGCTCTTAAAACCCATTAGGTTTTACTGGACTAGTATTTTTAACAGTACCTACCTTGTAAACTATATCAAACATTTTCTTATTACTGAACTTCAAATAACTTTTCTTAAGTTGTCTTAAGTTGTTGGAATTCTTGAAGTTGGCGTGCCAACCCGAGCCGTCTGAGCTCCTGGTCACTCCCCCATGCTGATGCCAAAGCGTATGCCTGTGTGATGCCCACTAATGTGTGCCCACATTTGTGTATATTAAGTTTTTATATACTACACCATTTTATATTATTAAGACACTTTATTTCCTACTAAATTGATCTTATTTTGTATGAGCAATTTCTTTTATAGTTTTACATTTTCACAATGCAAGTGCACTATCCTGCCAGTAGGAGGCACAGTAATATTGTGGTTTGCCTGAATCCCCGTGAGATCCTCATAACCAGGGGCGTTGCGAGGTAGTGTGGGGGCCCCAAGCAAGAATTCTTAGGGGGCCGATTGTTGACGGGGGGGGGGGGGGGGGGGGGGTTCGGAGCGATTGTTGACGGGGGGGGGGGGGGGGGGGGTACGGAGCGATTGTTGACCCGGGGGGGGGGGGGTGAAGACGTGGCTGATAGATGAACTTTTTTTTTTTTTTTGGGGGGGGGCTTTTGGGGGCCCTAGTAGTGGCCCGGGGCCCCAAGCAATTGCCTGGTATGCCTAATGGGACGCGGCGCCTCTGCTCATAACTAATGAGGATCTGAAAGACAAGTCACGTCCGTGTCAGCATTCTTTTCTCTTTGTTTCAGGTGGGTTATGTGTTTAAAATGTAAAACAAGTTGATGTTAGTGATTGGAGAATGTGTAGTGCAATGTTTTAGTAAAGTATGAGTGTGAAAATGAGTACATGTGAAGCTAGTAAGGTCCGACGCTCGCCGAGAGATTTGTAATGGCGGCGCCATTTGAAGTCTTACCGTTAAGCAAGTAGCTTTAAGCTAGTACAGACCATGCTCGTCTCTACCTTTTTTGTTTTATTGTAATTACACCACACGTGGCTTACTTCTTGACATTTTGTAAAGTGTTAAAATGTTTATTGATTGTTGTAAAGCACTTTAAAGATACTGCTAAAAACGGGTGTGAGAAAAGCTGTGAGTCCGACACTATGGGTGTGTTGGCATGTCAGCGTCAGGGTCGATTGGTTGACACAAAGTATTGCTTTTTACTTGGACTGGAAGGAAGTTCAAATGGACAGTTGGGTTGGTTGAAGGAGCGAGGGAAAGACACGTAATGCATAGGAACGCAGGACGGTAGGAATCAAACCTAGGAAGCTGGAAGGCGGATATGCCCGTGCGCTTGGCACACTAGCAGGTTTTGCAACCCACAAGTTACGTTGTTATTGAATGGAACATGAACCACTTCATGAATTAGTTAATATTTTGGGAGGTTGCCTGGGTTACCTATGCTCCGCCTCCGGCTGCCAGGCGACTGCGGGGAGGGCGAGGGGCTGGGGCCCCTCAGGCCCTCTCTGATGGGACTGAGGGCCGGGTTCTTTGAAGCGTACTCCCTATGGCCGTACAGGGAGCGGTCCACCACCTTGGACCCCCACCCACGGTCCTTCTGTGGAGGAGGAGAGACAGCCAGGTCAGTACCTCTAACAGACACCGCTACCTCAGTTTGTTCATTCACTTCTTTAAATGGTTATCTTTTCACTATGGGAATAGGTGGGAATTCCTCAGCTGTCCGAGCAGGCGGCGTCGACGGCACCGACAAACAAATTCTACTCACGCAAACGGTGTCAATTCGTCATTAGCTCGGATTGAAATATTTGAACTTTTCCGAGATTTCTGGCTTGATGCCGAAGCACAAAAGTATATTTCACGCGGCGACAGAGTTATGCCAGAGGAATATTCGCTCGGCTCTTGGTGTGAAGGCACCTTTACACTTCCATTGGCTGACAAATGATCGACTCAAAAATGGTGGGATAATAAGTGCGTCGCGGGAGGACAATAAACCATTCTTCTCCCCCCCGTGCAGGATCACATACGCAAAACTAAAAAGGCACGGAGGCAGGAAGTGTGGAGCCAATAACGGCAGGCGAGGTACCGTCAAACTAAAATTGCGTGTCAATTTTACGATGTTTTCAATGGCTCCAACTCTGCACACTATCTAAGACAAGTCAACTGTTTTCAGCTGCCGTGAATACCTTCATGGAACTGATACTCTGCAGCTGGTCAGCAGCTGGGGGCTTTGCATGTGCGCTCCGTGTTTAATCTGGGCCGCTCAGCCTGGTCTCCCATGGTTTCATCCACTAGTAGTGTGACCAACTAGCTTGTAGTGTTCGCATAGATCCACGTTTGAGAGGTGGAGGTGCTGCCTGCGTGGGGTTGTTTATACACACAGATCGGACTCACTCAGATACAAAATCCAATTCCTTCCTGATCCCAGATGACTGAAAATCAGACTGACCTGACTGAAAAATGTTTCCCACAATTGGGGAATTTCTACTGAAAGAATAGAGGATTTTCTCTGATCAAACTTGCATACGTATTTCCGATCTGAGGTATCCGTTGCCATTTTAGTCAAAGCTGTGGCATCATTACTATCCTGTAGAATCAGGGACATGTTGTTGCGTGCCACCAGGAGGACACGCCAGAGGAGAAGCCATCAGTGGACATGCTGGACGTCAATGGGCTGAAGGATGACGAGCTCAAGGCCTCACTGCTCAAGCATGGGCTCAACGCTGGACTCATTGTTGGTTAGTTCACTTTAAGGCAGGGGCGGACTGGCCATCGGGAATACCGGGGCCAGTCTAGAGTATTTTAGGCCGATGGCCTAAAATACTATTATGTACCGGCCCACGCCCATCATCGCATCAGCCCTACAATGGTTAACACAGTGGCACAAGCGTAATTTTCTCCAAGAGCTATACCTATCTAATCGCACTGACTGACTTTTATACTGCTACTCGCAATTGGTCTTCACACTCATGGTGACTTTTTAGATTTTTTTTTAAGTGTCTTCTAATATGTGTTTTACAGACTTCGGAAGTCCAAAGTAAGAAAAGATCTCCACCTTATTAATAAACACCTCTAAATTGGTTCTTACACAGCCGAAGTGTTCTCAGCTGTGCGGATTGAGGTAGAGAATTTGGATTTGCATACATACACGCAACGCGGCACCCAGTTCTACGCATGCGCTCAACCCATGAGGAGAAAGGGATTGTTAGCGGCGAATGTCTCCAGCTTGAGACCCGCTGAGGGACCACCGCCGGAGGCGGAGGTGCCTAAGCGCTGCCCGGCAACGATCCCTTTCTCCTCCTTGTCGTGGTTCAGTCTACTTCACATTGATGAGGACGTTGAAGAACCAGGAACGTCGGAGAACCCAACGCGGTCGTTTGAGATTCATAATATTGGCTCACTCATCTTTTGGCCGTTATAATATATATTATATGATATAGTTATCTATGTAGGCTATATGATAATATTTAGATATAGAGCTCCAGGACTCCCGTGTGTTCTAGAATATTTACAGAACACAGCTAAAGGCTGTGTGCGCCTCGCCATTGCGATACATCCACTGTAAACAGAGCGAATGGTACCGTGGCTGCAAGCTGCTCAGGGCCACACCCCCACCCTCCTCCTTGACCCGCCTCGCTCCTCCTCATTTGCATTATAGCTACAGACACCAAAACAGCGCATTTGGGGGAAGCTCAATGTGCGACGGAGTGGCTGTAACTCTGCACCACGGCTGAATTTCGGGAACGTCGTTATGTAACTTACTGTTTTGTTATGCACCTTCAGCACCCCTACACACACAAACAATCACACACCCAGCATGCAACACTACTGATACCACTGATGTTCACACCCCATTCTGTTCTGTTCATTTCTAATATGTTGTTCATACTAATTCTACCCTCTGATTCCAGTTTCTTTATTGTGTGGTCTTTCTCTGCTGACATTCAGTCCTTAAGGCTTTGTAGTTATACTTGTATAACCATCTGATACTAGCCAAGAGTTAAGCATATTCATCTAGCAAACTATACCTACCTTGGAGTGTTACAATAGCCAATAATCATTTTATTCCATGTGTCCATCCAGGCAAATTGGTGGATCCAAATGTTATTAAAAAACAAACATACATATATGATGTAATTTCTTTGTAATCATCCAAAATAATGTTAAGTGTATGGGTATTTTTCCCAGAAGGCCACTGACTGTTCGATACGCGCGATCCATTGAGTGGGCAACGCGGCGTGTACTTAGTGGGCCGCGCGCCGTGTATTGAGTGGGCCGGTCTGACAGAAACTCCCGGGCCACTTTTTTCCCCCAGTCCGCCCCTGCTTTAATAATAATAATAATAATAATACATTTTATTTATACTGCACTTTATATTCAAGAATCTCAAAGTGCTTCAGAGAAAAAAATACCAAAAAACGATTAAAAAAAGGGGGAACCTCAAAGAAAGTTTAGCTGAATGCTCTTTTAAAGAGATGGGTTTTGAGGTTCCGTTTAAAAAGAGCTGTAGTCTGTGGAGCCCTCAGGTGGTCAGGGAGGGCGTTCCATAGTCTAGGGGCAGCAGCAGAAAAGGCCCGATCACCCATGGTGCACAGCTTCGTATGTCGGGTTTGGAGGGTGTGAGTGGATCCTGAACGGAGTGTACGTGAGTTTGTCGGGGGGGTGAGGAGTTCCTGAAGGTAGAGGGGGGCAAGTCCGTGAAGGCACTGGTGGGTGAGGAGGGAGACCTTGTACTCAATTCTGAGTGAGACAGGGAGCCAGTGCAGTGATTTCAGGATGGGGGTGATGTGGTCATGCTTGCGCACCCTCATCAGGACCCTGGCAGCACTGTTTTGAATGTATTGGAGCCTCTGGATGCTCTTGCCAGTTTTTGCCAGAGAAGGTGATATTGGTGATGGTGGGGGAGCGGAGCTGATGTGGCGTGCCAACAAGGATGGCTTCCGTTTTATGGCTGTTAAGTTGTAGGAAGTTGAGCTTCATCCACGCCTCTATCTCCTCCAGGCAGGTGGTCAGTGTGGATGTTGGCAGAGGGGCAGAAGAAGTGGGGGTTGTCCTGATGTAGAGCTGTGTATCATCAGCATAGCAGTGGTAAGACAAGCCATGCCTGCTAATGACACTACCCAGGGGGAGCATGTACAGTGAGAACAGTGTGGGGCCCAACACCGAGCCCTGGGGGACACCGCAGGTGACGTTGTTGGTGTGTGATTTTGCTTTGCCCAGGGCAACGTGCTCAGTTCTGTCAGTGAGGTACGAGGTGAACCAGTTCTTTACATTTCCTGATAGTCCAATGGTGTATTGCAGGCGGTGAAGGAGAATATTGTGGTCAACCGTATCAAAAGCAGCCGTTAAGTCCAGGAGGATGAGGAGAGATGGGGAGCCGGTGTCTGCTGCCATCAGGAGGTCATTTGTGACCCTGACCAAGGCTGTTTCTGTACTGTGGCCATAGCGGAAACCAGACTGGAATTTTTCAAACAAGTGATGTTGTATGAGGTGATCCTGGAGTTGTGCTGCAACTGTTTTTTCCAGAACTTTTGACAGAAATGGGAGATTTGAGATGGGCCTGTAGTTGGAGAGGACTTCTGGATCAAGGGTAGGTTTTTTTAATGTTGGTCTGATGACAGCAGTTTTTAATGCAGATGGGATATGGCCGGCCAGGAGGGAGTGGTTAATGATATTGGTGATGAGTGGAGAGACAGCAGAGATGTTGGCCTTCAGCAGAGCTGTAGGGAAGGGGTCTAGTGCACAGGTGGATGGCTTCATTTTCCTGATGACGTCCTCCACCTCTTCCTTTGTGATGCTGGAGAAGGAGCAGAGGGTCTGGACAGAGTCAATCGGTGGGTCAGCAGTTTGAAGGGGCAGGGCAGTAGTGATGGAGAGGTGTGAGCGGATGTTATTCACTTTTTGTTTAAAAAAGTTGATGTGCATGTTGCACCTCTCCGTGGTGACATCAGATTGGGATGGTAAAGGGGGTTTGAGAAGGTGATGGACAGTTGAAAAGAGCTGTTTGGAGTTACCAGGGCTATTGTTGATTATTGCGGAATAGAACCTGGACCGTGCATTATTCAGGGCTTCAGCATATGCCCTCCTGTGTTCCCTGTATGCCTGTTTGTGAACGGTCAGACCAGAGGCCTTGAGTCGCCGCTCAAGGACACGCCCAGCAGCCTTCATTGTACGTAGTTCACTGGTGTACCAGGGTGCGGAGCGCGAGAAGGAGACTGACCTCGATGTTAAGGGGGCGTGGAGATCCAGGAGACTGCTCAGGGACTGGTTGTATAAGTCCACTGAGTCAGCAACAGAGAGGGAGTCAGTTGAGCCAGAGGAGAGATGTTGAAGGTCCAGGGCCAGGGCATCCATGTTGATATTTTTCACATTCCTGAAGTGGATCTGCCGCTTTGGTTTGGTGTGGGAGGAAGGAAAAGGGAGCTCCATTGACACAACTCTGTGATCCGAGACGCCAAGATCATAGACCTGTAGGTTGCTGATGGGGGCGGAGTTTGAGATGACCAGGTCAATTGTGTGTCCTCTGGAGTGTGTGGGGGCATCAACATGTTGTTGTAGGTTGAGGGAGTCTAGCAGCTGAAGAAAATCAGCAGCGGGCTGGCATGAGGGGGTGTCAACATGAATATTTAAATCACCCAGAATGATGGTATTGGCAGAGGTAGTACAGAGTGATCAGACATTTCCGGGATGAAAGCAGAGTTGGGTTTAGGGGGCCTGTATATGAGTAGAACAGTCATGGGATGGGGGGGCTTGAATGTGAATGCAAGACATTCAAAGGAGGAAGTTGTAGGCAGCACCATGGGGGACAACTCCAGGTCCTGTTTGTGGATGACAGCTAGGCCACCACCGCGTCCAGTTCTGCGGGCTGCCTCCAAGTAACTGTAGCCTGGGGGACAGGCTTCGTTTAGGGCAGAGTAAACCTCTGGCTGGTGCCAGGTTTCTGTTAGACACATGAAGTCAAGTCCTTTTTCCCTGATATGCTCTTCAATCAAGCTGGATTTATTATTCAAGGATTGAGTGTTGAAAAGTTCAAATTTAACCAGTGACTGTGGAGTTATTCTCTGTACAGGTCGCAGAGCCTTAAAATCCACTCCGCGCAGGTTGGAATCCACTCCATGAAATCTATCCAGCCGGGAGTGCGGGGATCTCGCGATGTTACGTCTTTTGCCCTCAGCCGTCTCAGCGGACCTAATGGATGTGATGAAGCCGGCAGGCTGACCATAAATAAAGTTTCTCCCTGAGCCTCTGTGGATATATCGAGGTCTACGCAATAGTCCTAGCTGCTTAATGGTGGAAATACAGGGTGGGATGGAGCGATTGTTGTACTTCAGCAGCTGTGGGGCGAAGTACGTCAACATCGAACCTGATTTTGAGTGATGTTTGCCTGTTAGCAGCTAGGTACGGACCCGACGCATCTGGGGAAGAGCTGGGAGGCAGTGCAGAAAATCCACGAGACAGTAGAGACAGCTTAGCAGGTTGACCAGGGCATATTCCTCACCAGGATCGCCGGAAAAAAAAACGCCAGCAGTGACCAGGAAAATGTCACATCGGCTACTTGTTTTTAGCCCTTGTTTTTAGCCGTTACTAGGGAAACCAAAATAACAAGTGAGCTACACGGCTCTTCACAATAACACAATAACACTGGAACAACTAAAGACAGTCCATAAGCTTGCTTTTCGTCGCTGATGTAGCTTGCAGGGAACCAAGTAGAGATAATATGTCAACAAAAAATCACTTTTTAAGTAAAATTGGCCCATATATTGCTTGGAAAAGCGGCGAACAGACAGCGCCAGCGTCCTCTCCGTTTGTTGCCTAGATACAATTTTAAGGTTTTAAGGCTTTAAGGTTATAGGCTCAAGCTTACAAATGAAAAGGGTTTGGAAAATCTTTATTAAGATGACACGGTCATGGTGAAGCAGTTTTTTCTATCGTAGTTTCACATTGTATGTGTACTGTCATTTCTTCCAGGCTGAACCAACGTCGGCGCATTTTCTTTAATAGGGCGATGCATTTTCCACATAGCCTGCATTAATGGAGTCATTTTGTAGTTTTACTAGCTTTTCATAACTACTTTGTGCAAAGAGTTCACTGTTCAAAGTGGGATGTTTATTGCGGGGGAGGAGCCGAGGCGGCAGTTGCGATCGTAGTGTTCTACGTTTTAATGTAGTGTACTCATGGAAGTATGGATATCGGATCACAGCACAGGTTGCGTGCTTAACCCCTTACTACTCCCAAATATGTATCTGCCTCAAAGCGCCCCCATGTGGACAAATGTTGTTATTGTTAATTCAATTTGAAATCATTTCTTCCAGTGGTAAGAGAGGCCATGCAGGTTTTGCCCTATATGTATTTTCAATGTTTCACAGGATATGTCATGTCCAAATGGGGATTACTTTTACAAACATTACTTTTTACCCTCTCCAAGACTGGTAAACTATATCGGATCAACTTGGATCCCACAATGGGTATTTATTTACAGTAAATGCAGTTGAAGATGTGTATGTGTGTTGTCATTACCCTAGCGTGTCATGGCCCAGTTCAAGCCTGGTTCAACATGAGGTGGTGGCAGACTACAGCCACCTGTTCACGGTGCAGGGCTCACAGCCTGACCTGGTCCCCTACATGCTGCTGGCCCATATCGATGTGGTGCCTGCCTCAGAGTCTGATGGCTGGGACGCTCCTCCATTCTCTGCTAAAGAAATAGACAACTTCATCTACGGTAGAGGGACCCTTGACGACAAGGAGTGTGTGATGGTGAGGGGTTGATAGTATTCTTTTTCCCCAATACAATATGGCTGTAGCCTATATGTGGCTAGCTACACATAACCTTATTTGACAAAATTGTTAAGAGAATCGTTGACATAATGAGGACATATGTATATTTATATATATACCCATCAGATCCGGGGAGCCATCTGATGAATACGGCCGTGCCCATGCCTCCACACGTCCCACGGTTCCGTTACATGGTTTACCTGACTTACCTGAATGTTTTTAATTCTGAGATAGGTTATATACTTACCGGATTGATAAAACATAGTTATAATGTGTTGTAGAATGAAGCCAAACGTTCCAATGTTACTTAACATGGTTTACCTGCTCTATATCTCTCTCTTTACTAAATTACTGGGTCTGTTTTGAGTTCTGTGATGGGTATTTACTTAACGGATTTATAAAACATGTACATAATGTGTTCTAGGGTGAAGCCTAAACGTCCCAAGGTTAGTTAACATGGTTGGCCTGCTTTATATAGATCTCTCTCTACTGTAATATTTGTAATGAGCAATAGATTTACCAGCTCTACACTATAATGTGTTCTTTTTATTGTGATACCTATGATGAGCATTGAGCAATAGCCTTACCAGATACGTACTGCATAATATACACATTCTGTTTTGAATTCTGCGATGATTTATAAAACGTAGATATAATGTGTTCTGTAATTAAGCCCAAACGTCCCAAGGTTAATTAACATGGTGACCTGCTTTATTTCCCTTTGCTGTTATATTTGGGATGAGCTATAGTCTTAAGGTGCGAACACACCAAGCGCGTACCTCGCGTACCATGTACGCGCGTAACGCAGCTAAAATTTTGCTTGACCATTTTGTGTCAAAAATGGTCAGATACGCGCGTACGCATACGCGCGTAGATGAGACCGCCCAAAACTTTCCCCCCCCCGCCATTTTTCTTTTGCTGAAACATGGCTGGCATCGCCAACATCGCTGCGCTTTATTTGCTGTGGGAGTCCGAGGACCGTCGCAAACGCAAACGCCGTCGTCTTTGGGTGCACGACATCCTCCGGAGACGGCCACAGCTGGGTGAGTTTCACCACTTGCTCCAAGAACTCCGCCTGGATGACGGCCGGTTTCAGCGGTACTTTCGACTGAGTCGGGCCCAGTTCGATGACCTGCTAGCCCGGGTTGGTGCCAGGATCTCCCGTCAGGACACCAACTACAGGCGCTCCATATCAGCTGCGGAGCGCCTGTCTATCTGTCTCCGGTAAGTTGCGGTTTCATAGCCTAATTACTCTATAACAATCAGCACATTCTGTAGTCAAAAACTATATACACAACGGGGAGAAATTGTTCGGGTGCATGTTCTGATCGTGCATACATCTATTTCCAATGCTGTCAATGCTCCACCCAGTGTTTCAACAGTGTTTTTATATATTATCTATGGTTTCAACCTAAACGCAAATCTTCATATACATGCATGTCACCTGAGTTTTATATAAACAAAATAAATAAATGCATCATGGCTCCAACATATTCATTCTTGACCTCCTTGTCATGCTTTTGAAAATAAAATAAGCTGATGCAAATCGCTAGTCAAGACATATACCTGTGCAGTGATATCAGCAAGATAATTGGCCTACATATTTGGTATACAACTAAAATTCTCAATAAGGCTACAATAAATTATTCATGTGTTGCAGATTCCTGGCTACTGGCGATTCGTTCCGGACGATAGCCACCAGCTTCCGGGTCGGGGCCTCCACCGTGGCTTCCATCGTGTCCGATGGGGTGACGGCTATATGAGACTGCCTGGTGGAGGAGTTCATGGCTGTGCCCACTACCGAGGACTGGAGGCTGATTGCGCAGCAGTTCGAGGAGCAGTGGAACTTCCCTCTCTGTTGCGGTGCCATCGATGGGAAGCATGTTGTTCTGAAGGCCCCTGCGAACTCCGGTTCGCAGTTCTTCAACTACAAGGGAACATTTTCCATTGTTCTTTTGGCAGTTGTCGACGCAGACAAGTGCTTCCGCATCATCGATGTGGGGGGCTATGGGAGAACCAGTGATGGAGGAATTCTGGCCAACTCGGTGTTTGGTCAGGCCCTCCGAGCTGGCGATCTCAAGCTCCCTGCTGACAGAGTACTGTCAGCAGCTGCGCAGAGAGGACCCCTGCCTCATGTGTTTGTAGCGGACGAGGCCTTTCCGCTACGGACCGACCTCATGAGGCCATTCCCCGAGCGGCGCGTGTTCAACTACCGACTGTCCCGGGCTCGGTTGGTGGTTGAGAACGCCTTCGACATCCTCTCCTCCCAGTGGCGGATCTACCGGAGGGTCATCGAGGTCCGTCCTGAGCTGGCGGAGAGATGCGTCAAGGCCACCTGTGTGCTCCACAACCTCCTCCGCAGAACAGCACCAACAGCAGCAGTGAGAGATTGCCTCCCTGTTGGTGTGGTGTTGCCTCTGCCAGGGCTGGGGAGAGTGGCTGCCAACAACGCTGGGAGAGAGGCCATCCGGATCAGCGAGACCTTCACCTCCTACTTCTCTGCAGAAGGGACCCTCTCGTGGCATGACACCATCGTATAGTGCAGTGCACAACAACCCCAAAACGGCTCTTTTAAGAGCCACCCACACAAAACCAAAGGGATTCCCTCATTATTATTAAATTGTTATTAAAATTGTTCAATTAAGTAGTGTTATTAAAAATGTATATTTGTGTCCATGCATGCTAGATCTTAAAATCATATATTGAGAGAAGAGTTGTGAGAACTATTTTATTAAAAAAATAATTATATAAATAACAAATAACATAAGAACAATATAATTTAAACATAACGGAACAATAACAAATGAACAGTGACATCAGCCTAGTTCTTTCCCTGGAGAGATTGTCACCACCACCAGCTAATAAGCTTAAATAGGTTCCCAATTAAGTGTGAAATTAGAGTTGTCAAATATGACCTTTCGAATTTGGAATTTGACGTACTCCAGTACTTCAGGTGGCAATCTCTCCAGGGAAGGAACTAGGCCCATTACAAAGTGCTCATTCCCGGAGAGTGGGGTAGGGGGAGGCACAGCGTTTTGCCTCTCCAGGGCCTGGAGGATGGCTGTTTTTATATTGGGGTTCCCCTCCGGTACCCTGGCTCTCTTCCTCTTCGTCCCTGTATGGAATGTAAAACACCATAATTTGTAAGTTAGTGAAAAGCCTATTGAACATGCATGTGTGTTTGGTTTGAAGTGTTGTAACTTTAACTTATAGTATTAATTAGGGCTGTCAAATTAACGCGTTAATTTCGATTAATCAGGGGAGGATCAAGAAGTTACGAGAGAGAGAGAGAAGGGAGAGAAACAAACGGTAGGCTATACAGCTGTTTATAAACAGGCATAAAAGTGTCGTATTGGTATGCGATTAATTTAGATGAATTAATCACAGAGCCTGTAATTAATTTTATCAATTTTTTAAATTGCTTGACGGCACTAGTAGTAATCCATAAACCGTCTTCTTATCAGTTAAAGCTTAAACGGTTAGCCATAAACATAGTTGAACCCCTGAAATTAATGCTATACATCTTTGTCCTGTACATACCGCTCTGTGGTCTTGGGCCAGCCTCAGGGACAGGTACACGGGAAGGGCCAGCGGCAGGGACAGGGGCAGGAGCAGGAGCAGGAGCAGGAGCAGGAGCAGCGTCCTCCGAGTCAGACTCACTGCTGGGGTGGTCTATTGAGAAAGAATACTTTTTTTGCTTGGATGATACATGCATGATCTATATTACAGCACATTAAAGATAGACAGAATCGTGCCGCACTGTAAACCGTTCCTGTGGCCATAATACAGAAGCTGTACGTGTCTTCACTTGTCAACAAACCTGCTATGTGGGATGGCCCTGCTGCTGCCTCCTCAAGCTCCTCATCTTCTCCTGCCCCTGACAGTGAAGTATCTGGAGCCCCGTCCTCCTCTACCACCTCTGCCCCCTGAAGTAAATTGCTGCTGGTCTCCCTCGGGGTGACAAAGGGGTGGAGGAAGGACAGGACCCCAGCGAATTTCCATTTCGTCGCTGTCCCTGCCGCTGACCCGCTCTTTTTCCCCGCCTTTTCACTCTTTTTGTGTCTCATGTACCTGTCCCTGAGTGACTTCCACCTCCTGCGACATGCGTCCACTGACAAGAACATATATACATATTAAGTTGTGTAACCTGACAAGCGGGACAGTCTGTTGTAGTAGTATCACTTAATATTACTGCTAACTGTTGCTACCGCTAACCGGCACTAACTTTTTTCATAGTAGAACACAACCGATAGCTGAAGCCAAGCAAAATACACACACACATTATTCCAGGACAGCCAGTATCCTCGGCCACGTCGACCCACGCCCTCTCTTTCTTGTTCCTGTCCCGGTACGACACCATCCTGGTGTTGTACAGGACAGGACGGCTGCACACTGCGACGATGAGGTTTTGGTCCTCCATTGCGGTTCTGTCCTCTCCGTCTCTCTGCCAGTGACGTTAACGGAGATTAATCGAGATTTAAAACACTTAGACTAATGCCAAAGAAATCGAGGGGTCCGGAGCAAGAATTGACAAAAGACTTTATCGTGCAGAAAAACAACAACGACAACAGCCTGAGTAGGTTTGCAAAGTCACTGCTTGAACTTCGGTCCCAGCCCTCCTTTATACACATACAGGAACTTCTTTAATACAATGGAGGTTCCCTTTGTCCCTAATGAGGTTTCCGCCTAGTCTCTTTGTCTCAGCGTGTTATCAACCGTGCCCCGGTCTGAGGTCCGCAGGGATTAGCCTTGTTAGCCAAAATGACCCAAGGCTGAAAGGTGGAGGTCAACATGACTTGACCCCGCAGTTCCCAGGAGATTTCTGTGCGCCCACCATCTGGTGTGAACCCAGACTCAGACGTCATGTGCTTTCCACTATTTAAAATATTAAGCCTATTAATAATCATGGTTTACTATAGAATATACTCACTAATTTCTACCACAACGTAGTTTTACGCGCGTATGAGCGTAAAAGTTCAATTTTTTGAACTCCTCGCGTACGCGCGTATATGTACGCGCGTATATGTACCAGTGTTGTTTTCGTCAGGCAAGACGAAAACGAAAATGACGTCGTCAGACCCCTTTTTTCCATGACGAAAATGAGACTAAGACGAACGTCACCAAAGCCATATAAAGACTAAAATGTGACGAAAAATGTAGACATTTTCGTCAGACGAGAACTAGACGAGACTAAATTGTCAGTGAGTGGACGAACAAAAGTTTCAAAACATGCTTTTTTCCCGCCAACTATAATATGCGGAAAAGAAATGGAGAAATGGAGCCAGCTGCTTGTCCTAACAGTCACGCCCCCATCACACACTAAAAGCCTCGCTCGCGCGCAGCTGCGCCTGCACGCACACGGCACACACGAGTGTGCCGTGTGCGACGAGTGCGACAGTCCGACGACTTTTCGTCGGACTAAAACTAGACTAAAACCTTTTGAGTTTTCGTCAGACTAAAACTAGACTAAAACTTTCAAAGATAGAAATGACTAAAATGGGACTAAAACTAAGAAGCATTTCGTCAAAAAGACTAAGACTAAAACTAAATCTAAAATGCCTGCCAAAAACAACACTGATATGTACGCGCGAGTATATATACGCGCGTATATATACGCGCCTCATACATATACGCGCCTCATACGCCCCTAACGCGAGTAAAATGTTGCTTGGTACGCATGATACGCGTGTACGCACCTCATACGCGCGTAAACCAACGCTTCCCTATGGAAAAATTGCCGATTTTATACGCGTGGTACGCGGGTAACGCTTTTGGTATGTCCGCACCTTTACAAGATTTGCATTATATAACGTACACAATAGGTGCTCTGGTATCTATTGTATTGCTTGTGATGAGTTATTCACTTACCAGGTTTACATTGCATCACATACACAGAGAGCACTCTAGAATACAGATACACACGTCCTACTGCTTATGACCAGGGTTGACCTGCTTTGTTTGAACACATGTTTAGATGTATGTAGAGTTGGTTCTGGATGCCCTCATGGGGGTTTATTGATGGCTTGGGCGTTTAATCTGGGGTGGGTTGGGGATCTGGGGGTGTTGGGAAAAATAACCTGATGAGCACATCATATGGCAGGCACATTAATATATAGTCGACTCTTGCTCTAAACCCAACGAACACATAACACAAACATGATAATATATAGTCAGGTCAAGGCCGGAGCTGAAGGCCCCATCTCCCAGGCAGGCAGATGGTGGACACTCAGACAATGCACCAGTATCATCTCCAGAACGGGAGAGCCACATTAATTTATCACACAGGAGACACCTCGAAGCTCTCCCTCACTAGAAGGAACACATGCAGATACTAGGGGCCTGAGAGCCACATTTAATTTACCACACAGGAGACACCTCGAAGCTCTCCCCCACTAGAAGGAACACATGCAGATACTAGGGGCCTGAGAGCCACATTTAATTTATCACACAGGAGACATTTTGAGAGCTCTGCCCCGTTAGGAGGAACCAAGAGATACACCTGCCCATACCAGGGCCTCAGAGCCACATTAAATTACCACACACGAGACACTTCGGGGGGGCACTCCCCCGTTTTAATTTATCACACCAGAGACATGAGGAACTCTCCCCGTTACGAAGCTCTCTCAGGGCCTGGGAGCCAAAACACACCGAACCGCACACACCTCAAACGCACACACCTCATCGAGAGGAGGATACAGCATAAGACTGTATCACACAGGAACTCTTCACCTTCTTCTGAAGCAGACCTTCCACGGAGGCGAAGCTCCAGACGAACCATCAGCGCTGATTAGGGACTTAGACATATTCGATTTCTCACGCTTTATGACTCTGTATAACCGTTGCCACTTTACTTAATAAATCCAAGGTCCTCGTGCCGATAGACTTTATTACCTCTCCGTCTCATTTTATCTGGTCCAGTAGCTAGACAGACCGTTTTTCCCAACAATTTGGTGACCCTCGACGTGATTTTTTCTGAATTGAACACGCAACTGGGAAACGAGAGACGGAGAGCGGCACGACCTCGGGACCCCGGAGCACCGGACCGATTCCTGCAGTCTCACCTCGCGCGCGCCCAACAAAAGGTAGGCAGAACCTGTTGATAAAATCCAAACTCTGCATAGTTATATAGGAATCACATTAGGAGGTGAGACTGTGAGAACGGTTCGCTACGGGATATCTCGTGGGGACGAATAGGACTGCATCCCAGTATTTCCCCATAAACCCAATTGACCCTGAACGCGTGACACATCGAATATCGGCTCGTTGCATGGTGAAAGAATACCCTCGAGACCATAGGGCCTATAAGAATCGGGCATAGTGATACAAGACTATCGATGGCCACGTAATGGATGTGTAATGGAGACACCTATGTCTTAAAGGGGGGTTAGAGTCCCCTTCTTTGTTTAGGTATTAAATAATTTCGGTGGTAAGGGGGTTAAAGTCCCCACCTATGTCTTAAAGGGGGGTTAGAGTCCCCTTCTTTGTTTAGGTATTAAATAATTTCGGTGGTAAGGGGGTTAAAGTCCCCACCTATGTCTTAAAGGGGGGTTAGAGTCCCCTTCTTTGTTTAGGTATTAAATAATTTCGGTGGTAAGGGGGTTAAAGTCCCCACCTATGTCTTAAAGGGGGGTTAGAGTCCCCTTCTTTGTTTAGGTATTAAATAATTTCGGTGGTAAGGGGGTTAAAGTCCCCACCTATGTCTTAAAGGGGGGTTAGAGTCCCCTTCTTTGAATGTGTATTAAATAATTCTATGTGGTAAGAAGGTTAGAGTCCTTTATCAGGGTTAGAGTCCCTTTGCAGAGGAAACGGTGCCTAGGGCATGAGTGACACACAGAGAGAATAAGATAAACTAGGCTCGTTGCGTGGTGAAAGAACACCCTCGAGGCCTAAGGCTCGCCGCCCTTGATAAGTGAATCTGAGGCGCCCGAAGAAGCACAACGATTTCTTGGCCATATATTCATTGCATATGCGGGGACTGACGGACAGACACCTGAACTGACGCAGACTAGGGATAGCAGAGACCTCTCACCCCCACCTTCACGACCAGAGAACAAGTGCGTGTGTACGGAGTCGAGAACGAGAGTCGGCGTGGGTGGAAGAATAGGAGAGCATGGGTGAAAGAGAGAGACAGAGAGACAGTGTGTATGCGCGTGAGAGTGAGAGAAAGGCTGTGAGCGACTCCGTGTGTGCGCGTGTACGCAAGAGGTGATGTTTCTGTGTGTGTAAGAGGCTGTGAGAGACAGAATGAAAAGTCTGTTGTTATGTTTCTGTGTGCATCTGCGAGAGACAGAATGAGAGGTCCGTTGATATGTTTCTGTGTGCATCTGTGAGAGACAGAACGAAAGGTCTGTTGATATGTTTCTGTGTGTGCGTCTGCGGGAGACAGAACGAGAAGTCTGTTGATATGTTTCTGTGTGTGCGTTTAGAGGAGACAGAGTGAGAAAGGCTGTGTGCGTCTCTGTGCGCGTGTACGCAAGAGGTGATGTTTCTGTGTGTGCGTTTAGAGGAGACAGAGTGAGAAAGGCTGTGTGCGTCTCTGTGCGCGTGTACGCAAGAGGTGATGTTTCTGTGTGTGCGTTTGGAGGAGACAGAATGAGAAAGGTCTGTTTAGGTGTGTGTGTGTGTGTGTGTGTGTGTTGGTGTGAGAGGGAGAGAGAGAGATAGCAAGGAGAGATAGCAAGGAGAGCTAAAGTCGGAGGACGATCGAGAGGGACCATTTTCCCTCTAGACAGTTGGAGGTAGCGATAGAGTGCGTGTTTTTCTAACAATGAACGGTTGTTTCAGGACCACGAGAAGGGGCTCTGTATGGTTTTCAGGCCCAGAGTGTAATCCCCTTTCCCATATGTGTAGTCCTCCCATTTGAGGTCCCCGTCCACCATATTTGAAGTCCTCTACTCCACCTCATGTTGTAGTTCCCCTCCCTAGAATTGTATGGAAGTTAAAACCTGTGAGGGTGTTTTGGTTCGGCCTGACGAGGCCTGTACCAATTTCGGTGGTCAGCTTCGTAGTTTTGTGTATATAGAAATTTGGAAAGGGGGAGCAGTATTAAGTTATATATCCGGGAATTAATCCGGATATATAGTGCTTATATCTAAGCACTTTGAGATTCTTGAATATAAAGTGCATTATAAATAAAATGTATTATTATTATTATATATATAATAAAGTGAAAAGTTATTTGTGAATGAAGGGACAGAAGGATCTTTTTGTGTGTGAGAGATAGTTATTAGGCCTTGTTCCATGATGGAGAGTTGAGGATGTTGCATTCCAGGCTTATCTGTTAACGGTCCTAGCTGCTGCTTGACCCTAAGGGGAGCGAGGAAGGGTGAGAGAGAGAGAACACATTTCCCCCCCCATTTGTCGAGCTACACCATTCAGGCAGTACAGAGAGACACACTAACACACAGTACAGAGAAAGGAAATAGAGTGTGTTCAACTGAAAGCGTGTGGTGGCCATACGCCATAAAATACCACATATCCAAGGAATGCAGGTAGAGCTCTGTTGAGTTTTCAGGCTTTGATAAATTTGTAGTTCCCTGTCTGCCATGTTTGAAGTTCCTTGTAGTCTCTGTCCATAGGTTTCACCTGAACAACCCCTCTGCTGGCCGAGAAAAGGAACTACCCATGGTTTCTCTCACACCCAGCCCCCAGAGCACACTCGCTTTCAAGGCGTTATGGCCGCACCCAACGTGGGAGGGAGACACGCAGAGAGAGAGAGAAGCCACATTCCACCCTTATCTGTTGTCTTGCACCAAACAGCACCCCGTACTGAGGAGGGAGAGAGAGCGTGTTCTCCCGAAGGAGGGAGAGAGTCACAGGGAGACACGCAGCGGATATTCACATTATGGCTAATTTGTTTTTCTTTAAGTTTAGTTTTAGTTTTGTTTTTTATTAAGGATGATGAACATCCTGACACAGTTACCATTCAGGATGAAGAACATCAAAGTTCATGAGGAGGTTATAAGGACAATAACGTTGATACTTTAATAGGACAACAGTGATGATAATCTAATGCAATTGGACTAAAGAAGGTGTTGCTATTAACTAAGTGATTCATATTATTTTCACACAGGAAAGAATAATTGAATAAATATGGATATGATAAAGAAGGAGTATAATAATAAAATAAAATAAAGTAATCTTGATAAACTGTACAAGTAGGACTACACCTATTAAAATATGGGGTGTATCTCTTTGGTCAAGGATGACAGGTGGATTGAAGCCACATCTGCTGGGAAGGGGTCCTACATGCTATGTTGTCAATTTGGATTCGGAAGTAGTGGGTTTACCTTTCAAATGCCACTACTGCTGCTGCAATAATTTTAACTCTGATAAATTACCTTTTGTTTTATAGTTTCCCTGATGTGTATCCAATAAGCACACACTTGGCTGCATAGAACAGATGGGGCTGAAGACTCTGTCTCCATCCCTCCACTTTGCGATCTATACCACCATATAGGTGGGGATTGATTGTATTCCAGGTACGGCATCCTGCAGCGAGCCAGTATGGAAGGCTGGTTAGCCAACGACGGGTAAGATCCCACCTTGACACCCGGGACGACCTAAGGCAGGCACAGTCACGATTACTTGGCAGAGTCGCTGTGGGCACTGGCTCACTTGATCATGAAGTGACGAGCTGCAACAATCATGGGAAGTCCCGTCTGGGGTGTAGGGTGGAGGAGGAACAGGAGTCAGATATGTCAGCTCTGGCAGCAGAGGTGGTCTTGGAACGGGGCTTGTCGCGTTTTATTTTATTTTACCTTTGTGGTATAGAAGGCCACTAACGCATGTACGTTTTTCGGTTTAGTGCATGACTTTGGAACAGCGTGGTCTCCGGCGGCTGATGGTAAACCCACCCATATTGGGCTTTGGTTTTGGACATACTGGTTTCGATTTCCCTTCCCAAAAGATTGGTTTTAGTTTGCTGATGGTTAAGGTTAGACGTTTCGACGTTGGTTGCACCAATTGCGCAAGGGGGGAGGTATTGAGGAGAATTAAAAAATAAAATAAAATTAGAAACACAAGGTTTTTTCTTCACCATACTTGCAAACAAACAAAAAAAAAAACACAGTGTTCAACAGATGGGTAGAAGCAGTCCCATCAAAAGACCAAAGTGCGGCTACAGTAATCAAGTTTTGGACTAGAGCAGTCATGACAAGGTTTGGAATTCCGTCAGAAATAAGCTCAGACAAAACGTTTATTCAGAGAACACTCAAGTGATTCAACATTTGCATGTCGAATAAAGACTAGTCTGTGTCTACAATCCTCAGACCACAAGGTATGGTGGAGAGAGGAATGGGACGCTTGAGACAAAGATTAACAAAGTTAAATTCACTACGACTGACACTAATGAGTTATCGCATGAAAACTAACAGAACGACGCATCTAACCCCGCATGAAATGCTTAAGGGTCGACCCATGCCTTCACTTAACATTTGAGGGTCCCAAAAGGGACTTCCATTAGAGTAATTAGAAATAGAATTAAGGAAAATATGTTTGAACATCTAACTGTTGTACATAAGTTTGTAATTCCAGCAAGAGAAACACAAAGTTCCAGGGCCAGAGGAGGAGCCAGATGCAGACACGCCCGGAGCCGACGAACTACCCAAGAATGATGCAATCAAATTTTGGCAGGGTTTGAATCAGTCCTGTTTTGGTGGTCCACTATTAACAAAAATGTTGATTGGATAAATAATATATACTATAATCAGCAACGTTTTGTCAATTTTTCCACGGATAAGGTCAAGGGACTATATAGATATAGATATGCTATTGGCAGAGCACGGAGGGGTGTGTGGGATGATGAAGACGACATGTTGTACTTTTATCCCCAATAACACAGCACCGGATGGGTCGGTGGCCAGGGTGCTGGCAGGGTTACAGTCCCTCAGATTAGATTTGGCAGAGAGCTCCGGCATTAATGACCCCTTCACAGGATGGATGGAGAGCCCAATGAGCGATGGGCGCTACAGGTGCAGCAGGTGCCATCCAAGCTTACCTGGGGATCGAGTATACACCGGAGAGTTTGGACGAGGGACCGCCAGAGGGGCCCGACCTGATCCGGCTGGAGAACAAGATGGAGCTCGGGGATACACACGGGCGAGATTCCAGGGGCCTTGATTGCCCGTTTATCAGATGAGGTCCTGAGCGCAGTTGAATAAAAGGGTCTAATGCTCAGGTGGCGCCTTGCGACCACCTGCCCGTGATGACGCTCAGGACTATTCCGTGGTTTCAGTTGTTCCCGTGCCCCGGGCCTACCCCGAATACCCCATGCGTGTGATTGCTTATTGTTACACGACCAGCTAACTCCTCCTCACATCCTTAGTGTGTGGTCATCTAGGGATGGGTTGAGGGGGATTGCCATTCGTTGTGTACCTCATATCTTTCTGATATTATTATTATTATTTAGGGACACGTTTCAGGGTTGCATTTCTTTCCTGTGATTGTTATTTTGTAGTGTTTGTGTGATTGTTGCATTTTTGTTTATATCGGTATTGTTTACTGTTAGTTTTGTTGTTGCATTTTGTTGTTGTTGTTATGGTTTGGTGTTGGTTTTGTTGTGTATCATTTGCTGCCAGTATTGTTGGTATTGTCTGCTCGCGATGTAAGGCCGGGGTGGATGCCACCCCCTAGGTGGGGTGTGTATGGCATACCCATGTCTGAAGCATGGGTAGCGTTTCTCCCACGTGGTTTCCCCATACACCAGGTCCAGCGAGTTGTTTTAGTCCCATGCTCATGGTTGTTTGTTTTTATGGTCATTTGCCTTCTTTCTGTTATTTCTAATGGTGTTATGATGGTAGTCCCGTGCTGGAGTCCTATCCCTCGTACCCCAAATGAGTAAAAGTCGTCTTGCGACGACTTGAGGGGGATATGTTGGGAAAAATAACCTGATGAGCACATCATATGGCAGGCACATTAATATATAGTCGACTCTTGCTCTAAACCCAACGAACACATAACACAAACATGATAATATATAGTCAGGTCAAGGCCGGAGCTGAAGGCCCCATCTCCCAGGCAGGCAGATGGTGGACACTCAGACAATGCACCAGTATCATCTCCAGAACGGGAGAGCCACATTAATTTATCACACAGGAGACACCTCGAAGCTCTCCCTCACTAGAAGGAACACATGCAGATACTAGGGGCCTGAGAGCCACATTTAATTTACCACACAGGAGACACCTCGAAGCTCTCCCCCACTAGAAGGAACACATGCAGATACTAGGGGCCTGAGAGCCACATTTAATTTATCACACAGGAGACATTTTGAGAGCTCTGCCCCGTTAGGAGGAACCAAGAGATACACCTGCCCATACCAGGGCCTCAGAGCCACATTAAATTACCACACACGAGACACTTCGGGGGGGCACTCCCCCGTTTTAATTTATCACACCAGAGACATGAGGAACTCTCCCCGTTACGAAGCTCTCTCAGGGCCTGGGAGCCAAAACACACCGAACCGCACACACCTCAAACGCACACACCTCATCGAGAGGAGGATACAGCATAAGACTGTATCACACAGGAACTCTTCACCTTCTTCTGAAGCAGACCTTCCACGGAGGCGAAGCTCCAGACGAACCATCAGCGCTGATTAGGGACTTAGACATATTCGATTTCTCACGCTTTATGACTCTGTATAACCGTTGCCACTTTACTTAATAAATCCAAGGTCCTCGTGCCGATAGACTTTATTACCTCTCCGTCTCATTTTATCTGGTCCAGTAGCTAGACAGACCGTTTTTCCCAACAGGGGTCACCTGATGATGGCCCGTGCACCAGGCGTCGCCGTCTTTGACGGCGCCTTATTGCTGCTTCACCTAACCAGCCAGTGCCTCCTACAGACTCTTTGGATTTCTTTCCCTCCCTGCCAACACCTGGGGCCTGTAACACGAAGCTCGCTTAGAGGGTTAGCGAGGTATGTTGAGCTCAAAGCCTGGGTTAGTTGTACCACGAAAGTCGATCTCTTTTAGCGTCGCTGTATCACCATGGTGACTTATGCTCGCAACCAAACCTGGTCGGGAGCAGCTTTTCGGCTCAGTCTAGCCGGAGATCGGCTACTTAAATCGGCGTGCGCAGCTTCCTAGCCCCTCCTCTGACAATGGCGTCACCATTTGTGTGTGTTCCCGTGGACCTCGGCGCACTTCTCGTACAGGCGTCTCTCCGGAGACAGAGGGTTTTACGGGACAGAACCGATCCCTTGGCATTGTCTGACGATATTCAGATTTCAGACTTTATTGTCATTGTGCAAACAACGAAATTGGGGTTCTTCATGAGAGATACAGATTCTCATCAGAGGGTGTTCGTTATTTGATCGTCCTTGTTGGACCTTATGTAGATGTGGCAATATGTGGTTTGTTGTCATGGTGACTGTCAGCTGTGCGGCAGTCCCAGCCAATCACGGTGGGAGACTATCTATAAAGGCGGGCGTAGAGCACCTGTCGGCCTCTTGCTTGCCGTAGGCTGGGTCACGTTGCGCCTGGGCATCCATTTCCGCTTCCGTGCGGTGACAGGTGAGCTGCCGGTCACGGCTGCATCTCTCTCGCATGTTGCCCATCCAGTACTAATTGTAGTTATTGTTTTGTAAAGGCTCTTGCTTGCCGGAGGCTGGGTCACGTAGCTCCTGTGCGTCTATTTCCGCTTCTGTGCAGTGATAGGTGAGCTGCCGGTCACGGCTGCATCTCTCTTATACGTTGCCTTTCCAGTGCTAATTTTAGTTATTGTGTTGTAAAGGGCTCACTTGGATGTTGCTGCTGGCTGCGCGCTGCTCATCGTTACATAGCCGATGCCGCCTACTGAACTGTCGCTTTTGGATAGCGTCCCGTTCCCTGCTCCACGCCACGTTGGCCGGGACTGCCCGATTGGGTGGCCGACAGTAGCGGCGCAGCGGCGGCCAATCCACCTATAAAAACCACTGCTGCTTTGCCTCCACGTTATTACCGCCTTGCCAGGGCCAGCTCGGACCCGATCGCTTTGCCGTTCATTCGGCTAGCGATAGTTTGTTCCTTTTCCTGTTGTGTCGCTATCTCTTTTGTTTAGTTACATTCTAAAGTGTGTATGTTATGTTATGTAAGAGTTTTTGCTGATTTCTCCTTGTGTTTACTTATTATAGATTTTGTTTATTTAATTAATTTCTCTTATTATTATTTTGTTTCCATTATGTTTTCTAACTGGTTGCTCTGCGATCCCCCTCAATTCAGGTGCTGAGCCTACGGTGGTGGACTGGTGTCCTGGTCACGGTGTCCCTTTTGTATTGTGTTTGCATTTGGTTTATTTTTCATTTGTTTTACGTGTGGTGTTCCTGGGACCCCCTTTCCTTTGGATGCAGGTGTTCACAGTAGGTCTCAGCACTGATTGGATCTCAGCACCCAATTTCCCTCCTTAGTGAGTAATTCTCTAGTTTTAAGAACAGACATTTTGTATAAATAAACGTATTTTTGTATGATCGAACTGCCGTCTCTGCCTCATTGCATAACGGACCTCAGTGCCTTTCCTTCATTTGTGCTAGCCCACTTAAAATAAATCTCTGGGTGAAATTCCCAGGGTGGCGTTGTCTGGCAATAATTAATGCTACCGATACTGCCTTAAGAAAAGGGGCATCACTCCATAGCTCGTGCTGCCACAATCTGGCGTTTGCAATTTGAGGGCAGAGACGTGCGTTCTGTTTATTTTTTTATTTTTCATTTGTTTCTTTAAAGAAAGATCGTGTCTGTGCTAACGTAAGTGTCTGTGTCTTTTGTTTTGTTTTGTTTTGTTTTTTTCATTTCTTTCTCTTTTCGAGGCAAAGCAGCAGCTGGTTTTGTGGACCTGCAACAAGCCCAGCTCCCCTTGCCCTGGACTCTTCTCCACGGTAGAGAAGGTTGTAGCTTGTATAGGCTTAGTTATGGAGGCAGAGTTGCAGGAACTGAGGGATTTAGTCGCACAGCTAAGGGCAGACAACGAGGGGCTGAGACAGGAACAGGTTGCAGCCATGCCTGGCCCTAGTACAGCGCCCCCAGTTCTTCTTGCGCCTGCTGCATCCTCCAGTGCCAGTGCTCCTTCAACAGAGAGACTGATTTTTGTCCCTAGAGACAGAAAATGTCCCACATTTAGGGCAAGGTCAGGCATAGGGTTAGCTGAATGGTTGGAGGAGGTGCAAGCCTGTATGAGAGCACGCCACTTGTCTGCATCCGATCGGGCATTCTTCTTATTTGACCACCTAGAGGGGGAGGCGCGTGAGGAAATTAAGTACCGCTCCAGTGAAGAGCGTTCAGACCCATCTAAGATAATTGCGGTATTAGAGGAGCTTTATGGGTGTGCAGAGTCATATGTAGCTTTACAAGAGGCATTTTTCTCCCGACGACAGCATGAGGGAGAGACTCTACTAGAGTTTTCCCTCGCATTGATGGGTCTCATGACCTCTGTGAAGCAGCGTGCACCCAGTGGCATACCCAATGCAGAGGTTTTGTTGCGGGATCAGTTTGTGGAGCATGTGCTGGATGGGCCACTTCGTCGTGAGCTGAAGCAGTTTGTGCGCAGGCAGCCTACTGCTACCTTACTGGAGGCTAGGAGTGAGGCGATCAGGTGGGAACGAGAGGGCTTACCTGGAGGTGTTAGAGGTCGTAGTCATTCTGTTCCTTCTGTCTTCAGTGCTCAGTGTGTGGTCCAGGGCAGCCATCAGGCAGGTGTCGGTTCGCCTCAAGCCTCGGAGCTGTGTGAGATGAGGGAAATGCTGAAGTTGCAACAGGAACAGTTGAACCAGCTGACTCAGAGCATTTCCCGTCTGCAGGCCTCTCAGCAGCAAAGCCGAGCGCCTTTTCGTGGTCCCATCATCTGTAGGAGGTGTCAGCAACCAGGTCACATTGCTAGGGAGTGTGGAGCTCGTGTTCCTGCCTGCGCTCAACCTTCTTTACCGGTCTCTCGGCCAAGTGGGCCATTCCATTCCGCCCAGGTGTCGGAAAACTAGCACCCGCCAAACTGCAGAGTCACAGTTCGGAGAGGGGAGTTACTGGCTCAGATTTAGGTCCAGGTGACGTGGAAGTGTCCAAGCTCATGTCATCTTGTCCTCATGTAGGTGTGAGGATGGGAGGGGTTGCTGTCTCTTGTTTAGTAGATACAGGGTCTATGGTGTCAACTATTACAGAGTCTCTTTTCGAGCAACATTTTGCGCCTTGGGGCCAAGAGCGGCTTAAACCTTGCCACTGGCTGCAGCTCAGAGCAGCCAATGGCCTGGCCATCCCTTACATCGGCTACTTAGAACTGGACGTAGAGCTTTGTGGGAAGCGGCTGCCAGCCTGTGGGATTCTGTTGGTCAAGGACCCACCTGGTGGTGTATCTTCTCAGGTTCCTGGTATTTTAGGGATGAATGTTATCCGAAGGTGCTATGCAGAGCTCTTTGGGCAGCATGGCTTGGCTTTGTTTGACCTGCCAGTGGTATCTGAGGTCCCTAAGCCTGTCATGCAGGCCTTCCAAAAGTGCCATGAAGCCAGTGTTACAGCTGGTCGGGGAGCAGGGAAAGCCAAACTACGTGGTAAAAAGGCTTGTCGTATCCCGGGTGGTGTGATGAAGATTGTCACGGCCACATGCTCGGAGCAGTACTCTGGCACTACTATGCTCTTTGAGTCCTTAGACTCTGGCCTGCCCGCTGGGCTGCTTGCACCTCCTGCTCTGGTATCGGTGGTACGGGGCACAGCCTACATTCCCATTGTGAACGTAGGGTCTTCAGATGTGGTGCTTTACCCCCGTGTTGTGGTGGGGACCTTGGAGGAGGTGCGGGTCGTGAGTTTGCCTGCCGGTGTCACTGAGGTGCCACCTGTGGTGGCGACAATGGCTTCGCAGTCAGTTTCCCCACCAGCACAGGACCCTATAGCAACTTTGGAGTTGGGTAATTTGCCTGCGGGAGCACGGGATAAGGCGAGGGCTCTTCTTGGCCAGTACCGTTCCATTTTTTCAGTTAATGATGGGGACCTAGGGTGTACTGACCTGATTTCTCACGAGATCCCTCTCTTAGATGATGCTCCTGTACGACAACGTTATCGCCGAATTCCTCCATCTGAGTATGAGGTTGTTAAAGACCACATTAACCAGCTGCTGGCGACTCAGGTCATTAGGGAAAGCAGCAGCCCATATGCGTCTCCAATTGTGCTGGCCAAGAAGAAGGACGGTAGCCTTCGCATGTGTGTGGACTATAGGCTCCTGAATGGTAAAACCAGGAAGGATGCCTTTCCACTGCCCCGCATTGATGAGTCTTTGGATTCCCTCACTGGTGCTCGTTGGTTTTCTACCCTAGACCTGGCTAGTGGCTACAATCAGGTCCCTGTGGTAGAGGCTGACCGTTCTAAGACGGCTCTTTGTACCCCCTTTGGCCTTTTTGAGTGGAACCGCATGCCATTTGGGCTTTGCAATGCTCCCGGTACATTCCAGCGTCTGATGCAGCGGATTTTTGGCGACCAGCAGTGCCAATCCCTGCTGCTGTATCTCGATGACATAGTGGTTTTCTCCTCTACCATCGAGCAACATCTGGAGAGGTTGGGTGTGGTGCTGGAGCGTTTACACCACGAAGGGTTAAAGGTGAAACTCAGCAAGTGTGCTTTCTTCCAGCAGGAAGTGAGTTACCTGGGCCATGTTATTTCAGACAAGGGTGTCTCCACTGACCCCGGCAAGGTCAGAGCTGTCTCTAGCTGGCCTCCTCCTGCCACTCTCTCAGAGCTGCGTTCCTTCCTTGGATTCGCCAGCTACTACCGTCGCTTTGTAGAGGGTTTTGCGAAGCTGGCGGCACCCCTGCATAAGCTGGTAGCAGAGCTGGCAGGCCTCAAACCCAAGCGGGTTAACCAAGCAGTGTCTGGTCGTTGGACAGAGGAGTGTCGCCATAGCTTTGAGGCTTTGAAAACTCGATTCACCACTGCACCTGTGCTGGCGTATGCCGACTTCACCCTACCATTCATCTTGGAGGTGGACCCCAGCCATGGTGGTCTTGGGGCCGTATTATCCCAATAACAGGATGGTAAGGTTCGGCCCATAGCTTATGCTAGCCGTGGTTTGAGGCCCACTGAGCGCAATATGAGTAACTACAGCTCCATGAAGTTGGAGTTTTTGGCGCTCAAGTGGGCCATGACTGAGAAGTTTAGGGAATACCTGTTGGGTCATAAATGTGTTGTTTACACCGACAACAATCCCTTGAGTCACCTGTCATCCGCCAAGCTTGGGGCCACTGAACAGCGTTGGGTAGCCCAACTCGCGTCGTTTGATTTTGAACTCAAATATCGTTCGGGTCGTAGCAACGGAAACGCAGATGCCCTTTCTCGTCAGCATTCCCCCGAGGCACAAGACCTGCAGGTCATGGTCCGTGGCACGTTGCTCCCCAAACCCTTACAGCAGGCCTTGCAAGTAGACACCATAGATGCGACACAAGCCACTGTTGCCGCCTTGCCCCATCACCCCCCATCTGACATCGCTGCACTCCAGCGCGCTGACCCAGTCATCCAGGAAGTCTTGGCTTTCTGGACACGTAAACAGCGTCCTAATAAAGAGGAGCGGAGACCAGTGTCTCAGTCAGCCCTGGTGCTGCTTCGGCAGTGGGACCGGTTGATTGAAAGGAATGGGGTGATGTATCGCCAGGTTTTCCGGCCGGATGGGGCCGAGGGTGTGTTTCAGTTGTTGTTGCCTGCAGTTTTAAGAACGGATGTGCTGACGGAGGTTCACCAAGGGCATGGTCATCAGGGGATTGAGAGGACTCTAGAGCTCCTGCGGCAGCGTTGTTACTGGCCAGGCATGTCTGCTGAGGTGGTACAGTGGTGCCAGGCATGTGAGCGGTGCCAGGTGGCCAAGGTGAGTCAACCTGCTGCTCGCAGCTTCATGGGACACCTGTTGGCTTCTCGACCTAATGAGATCCTGGCTATTGATTTTACTGTTCTGGAGCCCAGTCATGGGATTGAAGACGTCCTCGTCATGACTGATGTCTTCAGCAAGTACACGTGGGCTGTACCTACCCGTGATCAGCGAGCTACTACTGTAGCACGTGTCCTGGTCACTGAGTGGTTCTCAAAATTTGGTGTCCCTGCCCGGATACATTCCGATCAGGGACGGAGTTTTGAGGGTTCTCTTATTCGTCAGTTATGTGTGTTGTACGGGATAGAGAAATCCCGAACCACGCCATATCATCCTTCAGGGAATGGGCAATGTGAGCGTTTTAATAGAACACTTCACAATTTGCTGCGCACACTGCCCGTGTCCCGTAAGCACGACTGGAGTTCCTGTCTTCCCCAGGTCCTGTATGCCTATAACACCACCCCGCATCAGGCAACTGGTGAGTCCCCTTTCCTGTTGATGTTTGGCCAGGAGCCAAGACTCCCGGTTGATTTCCTTTTAGGCAGGGTTCAGAATCCTGTTGGGGGCTACGTCCACGAGTGGGTTCAGGAACATCAAGCCCGCCTACAGATGGCCTTTGAGGGAGCTCGTGACCGGTTGAAGGCTGCTGCCGAGCGCCGTAAGAAAAACCACGACCAGCATGTCCGAGATGTTCCCCTCGAAGAGGGCCAGTTGGTGTGGTTGCGAGATCTTGGTGTACGGGGGCGCCACAAGATCCAGGATCAGTGGGCCTCGGTTAAGTATTGTGTCATGAGGGCACCGAGGGAAGGGGGATCAGTCTACACCATTGCCCCTAGGGATGATCCAACTCGAGCCAGGCAGGTCCATCGTTCTTTGTTGAAGGCTGTGGTAGGGGTAGAGTCTCCTGGTGGCGCTGCTGTTTTGTCTGCACCTCCTCCTGAGCAATCTCAGTCAGAGGATGAGGTGACAGGTGATGGTGATTGGCTAGTCGAGAGGCCTGAGAACCCGTTGCCCGCTTCCTTCCAGGCCGAAGCTGTGACCCAAACCACCCCTAGATTGCTGGTTCCACCATCTGACCCAGCCCCCTCTGTGCCATCTTCCCTAGTAGTTCCTGCTCCTGTAGTGGCAAGTACTTCTTCCCTCCCTGTTGCTCGAAATGCTGTCCGGCGCACAGTAAGGTTAACGGCAGATCACCACCCCAATGTCCACCACCTCCCTCGGTCTGCAGGGGATGCTGGACAGGGAAGTGTTAATCCTTCTGTGTCCATTTCTAATGCAGTTGCGGCGCTATTTAGGCCTTGGAAATGATTTCAATTTGCTGTTGGTTATTCCATCGTCGGGACGACGATTCAATTGATGGGGGCAGATGTGGCAATATGTGGTTTGTTGTCATGGTGACTGTCAGCTGTGCGGCAGTCCCAGCCAATCACGGTGGGAGACTATCTATAAAGGCGGGCGTAGAGCACCTGTCGGCCTCTTGCTTGCCGTAGGCTGGGTCACGTTGCGCCTGGGCGTCCATTTCCGCTTCCGTGCGGTGACAGGTGAGCTGCCGGTCACGGCTGCATCTCTCTCGCATGTTGCCCATCCAGTACTAATTTTAGTTATTGTTTTGTAAAGGCTCTTGCTTGCCGGAGGCTGGGTCATGAGGGGAAAAACGGTCTGTCTAGCTACTGGACCAGATAAAATGAGACGGAGAGGTAATAAAGTCTATCGGCACGAGGACCTTGGATTTATTAAGTAAAGTGGCAACGGTTATACAGAGTCATAAAGCGTGAGAAATCGAATATGTCTAAGTCCCTAATCAGCGCTGATGGTTCGTCCGGAGCTTCGCCTCCGTGGAAGGTCTGCTTCAGAAGAAGGTGAAGAGTCCCTGTGTGATGCAGTCTTATGCTGTATCCTCCTCTCGATGAGGTGTGTGCGTTTGAGGTGTGTGCGGTTCTGTGTGTTTTGGCTCCCAGGCCCTGAGAGAGCTTCGTAACGGGGAGAGTTCCTCGTGTCTCCGGTGTGATAAATTAAAACGGGGAGTGCCCCCCTGAAATGTCTCGTGTGTGATAATTTAATGTGGCTCTCAGGCCCCTGGTGTGGGCAGAGGTATCTCTTGGTTCCTCCTAACGGGGAAGAGCTCTCAAAATGTCTCCTGTGTGATAAATGAATGTGGCTCTCCCGTTCTGGAGATGATACTGGTGCATTGTCTGAGTGTCCACCATCTGCCTGCCTGGGAGATGGGGCCTTCAGCTCCGGCCTTGACCTGACTATATATTATCATGTTTGTGTTGTTGGGTTAGAGCAAGAGTTGACTATATTATAATGTGTCCATGTGATGTGCTCATCAGGTTATTTTTCCCAACATATCCCCCTCAAGTCGTCGCAAGACGACTTTTACTCCTTAGGGGTACGAGGGATAGGACTCCAGCGCGGGACTACCATTATAACACCATTAGAAATAACAGAAAGAAGGCAAAATGATCATAAAAACAAACAACCATGAGCATGGGACTAAAACAACTCGCTGGACCGGGCGTATGGGGAACCACGTGGGAGAAACGCTACCCATGCTTCAGACATGGGTATGCCATACACACCCCACCTAGGGGGTGGCATCCACCCCGGCCTTACATCGCGAGCAGACAATACCAACAATACTGGCAGCAGATGATACACAACAAAACCAACACCAAACCATAACAACAACAACAAAATGCAACAATAAAACTACCAGTAAACAATAACGATATAAACAAAAATGCAACAATCACACAAACACTACACAATAACAATCACAGGAAAGAAATGCAACCCTGAAACGTGTCCCTAAATAATAATAATAATATCAGAAAGATATGAGGTAAACAACGAATGGCAATCCCCCTCAACCCATCCCTAGATGACCACACACTAAGGATGTGAGGAGGAGTTAACTGGTCGTGTAACAATAAGCAATCACACGCATGGGGTATTCAGGGTAGGCCCGGGGCACGGGAACAACTGAAACCACGGAATAGTCCTGAGCGTCATCACGGGCAGGTGGTCGCAAGGCGCCACCTGAGCATTAGACCCTTTTATTCAACTGCGCTCAGGACCTCATCTGATAAACGGGCAATCAAGGCCCCTGGAATCTCGCCCGTGTGTATCCCCGAGCTCCATCTAGTGGGACAGCGATATAAACAACAACATTTGCGTTCCCGGCGTCGGTTGCGTAGACGCGGGCATAGATATGGGAGCGGCTAAAAACAGTGAAGCGTACAGAAGCGAATACAGCCAGGGGCGCCCTCAAGCCTTAAGGGAACGGGCCGCAGCCCCTGGTACCGGAACGCAGATCCCTGGTCCGGGCGACGTGGGTGCATCAGGTGGGAGGGGGGGGTGGTGCCGTTGGCGGGGACGGGAATGGGGCAGCCCACCATGTTCTCCAGCCAGATCAGGTCGGGCCCCTCTGGCGGTCCCGCGTCCAAACTCTCCGGTGTATACTCGATCCCCAGGTAAGCTTGGATGGCACCTGCTGCACCTGTAGCGCCCATCGCTCATTGGGCTCTCCATCCATCCTGTGAAGGGGTCATTAATGCCGGAGCTCTCTGCCAAATCTAATCTGAGGGACTGTAACCCTGCCAGCACCCTGGCCACCGACCCATCCGGTGCGAAATCTGATTGCATCATCCTTGGGTGGTTGGTCAGCTCCGGGCGTGTCTGCATCTGGCTCCTCCTCTGGCCCTGGAACTTCGTGTTTCTCTTGCTGGAATTACAAACTTATGTACAACAGTTAGATGTTCAAACATATTTTCCTTAATTCTATTTCTAATTACTCTAATGGAAGTCCCTTTTGGGACCCTTGAATGTTAGGTGAATGCATGGGTCGACCCTTAAGCATTTCATGCGGGGTTAGACGTGTCGTTCTGTTAGTTTTCATGCGATAACTCATTAGTGCCAGTGGTAGTGCATCAATTCAATTTAGTGCTTGGACAAATGTTGTTAATTTTTTGTCTTGAGCGTCCCATTCACTCTTTCCACCATACCTTGTGGTTGAGGATTGGGGCGTAATCTAGTCTTTATTTGACATGCAAATGTTGAATCACATGTTCGAGTGTTCTCTGAATAAACGCTCCGTCTGAGCTTATTTCTGACGGAATTCCAAACCTAGTCATGACTTCTCTAGTCCGAAACTTGATTACTGTAGCCGCACTTGGGTCTTTTGATGGGACTGCTTCCACCCATCTGTTGAACACTGTTTTTTGTTTTTGTTTTTTTTTGCAAGTATGGTGAAGAAAAACCTTGTTTTCTAATTTTCTTTTTTAATTCTCCTCAATACCTCCCCCCTTGCGCAATGGTCAAAACCATGCACATTAAATGATAAGCAAATCTAAGAACGCCGTTGGTGCAACCAACGTCGAAACGTCTAACCTTAACCATCAGCAAACTAAAACCAATCTTTTGGGAAGGGAAATCGAAACCAGTATGTCCAAAACCAATGCCCAATATGGGTGGGTTTACCATCAGCCGCCGGAGACCACGCTGTTCCAAAGTCATGCACTAAACCGAAAAACGTACATGCGTTAGTGGCCTTCTATACCACAAAGGTAAAATAAAATAAAACGCGACATGCCCCGTTCCAAGACCACCTCTGCTGCCAGAGCTGACATATCTGACTCCTGTTCCTCCTCCACCTTACACCCCACCCGGCACTTCCTATGATTGTTGCAGCTCGTGACTTCATGATCAAGTAAGCCAGTGTCCACAGTGACTCTGCCAAGTAATCGTGACTGTGCCTGCCTTAGGTCGTCCCGGGTGTCAAGGTGGGATCTTACCCGTCGTTGGCTAACCAGCCTTCCATACTGGCTCGCTGCAGGATGCCATACCTGGGATACAATCAATCCCCACCTATATGGTGGTATAGATCGCAAAGTGGAGGGATGGAGACAGAGTCTTCAGCCCCATCTGTTCTATGCAGCCAAGTGTGTGCGTATTGGATACACATCAGGGAAACTATAAAACAAAAGGTAATTTATCAGAGTTAAAATTATTGCAGCAGCAGTAGTGGCATTTGAAAGGTAAACCCACTACTTCCGAATCCAAATTGACAACATAGCATGTAGGACCCCTTCCCAGCAGATGTGGCTTCAATCCACCTGTCATCCTTGACCAAAGAGATACACCCCATATTTTAATAGGTGTAGTCCTACTTGTACAGTTTATCAAGATTACTTTATTTTATTTTATTATTATTCTCCTTCTTTATCATATCCATATTTATTCAATTATTCTTTCCTGTGTGAAAATAATATGAATCACTTAGTTAATAGCAACACCTTCTTTAGTCCAATTGCATTAGATTATCATCACTGTTGTCCTATTAAAGTATCAACGTTATTGTCCTTATAACCTCCTCATGAACTTTGATGTTCTTCATCCTGAATGGTAACTGTGTCAGGATGTTCATCATCCTGAATAAAAAACAAAACTAAAACTAAACTTAAAGAAAAACAAATTAGCCATAATGTGAATATCCGCTGCGTGTCTCCCTGTGACTCTCTCCCTCCTTCGGGAGAACACGCTCTCTCTCCCTCCTCAGTACGGGGTGCTGTTTGGTGCAAGACAACCGATAAGGGTGGAATGTGGCTTCTCTCTCTCTCTGCGTGTCTCCCTCCCACGTTGGGTGCGGCCATAACGCCTTGAAAGCGAGCGTGCTCTGGGGGCTGGGTGTGAGAGAAACCATGGGTAGTTCCTTTTCTCGGCCAGCAGAGGGGTTGTTCAGGTGAAACCTATGGACAGAGACTACAAGGAACTTCAAACATGGCAGACAGGGAACTACAAATTTATCAAAGCCTGAAAACTCAACAGAGCTCTACCTGCATTCCTTGGATATGTGGTATTTTATGGCGTATGGCCACCACACGCTTTCAGTTGAACGCACTCTATTTCCTTTCGCTGTACTGTGTGTTAGTGTGTCTCTCTGTACTGCCTGAATGGTGTAGGTCGACAAATGGGGGGGGGAAATGTGTTCTCTCTCTCTCACCCTTCCTCGCTCCCCTTAGGGTCAAGCAGCAGCTAGGACCGTTAACAGATAAGCCTGGAATGCAACATCCTCAACTCTCCATCATGGAACAAGGCCTAATAACTATCTCTCACACACAAAAAGATCCTTCTGTCCCTTCATTCACAAATAACTTTTCACTTTATTATATATAACTTAATACTGCTCCCCCTTTCCAAATTTCTGTATACACAAAACTAGAAGCTGACCACCGAAATTGGTACAGGCCTCGTCAGGCCGAACCAAAACACCCTCACAGGTTCTAACTTCCATATGGTTTTAGGGAGGGGAACTACAACATGAGGTGGAGTAGAGGACTTCAAATATGGTGGACGGGGACCTCAAATGGGAGGACTACACATATGGGAAAGGGGATTACACTCTGGGCCTGAAAACCATACAGAGTCCCTTCTCGTGGTCCTGAAACAGCCGTTCATTGTTAGAAAAACACGCACTCTATCGCTACCTCCAACTGTCTAGAGGGAAAATGGTCCCTCTCGATCGTCCACCGACTTTAGCTCTCCTTGCTATCTCTCCTTGCTATCTCTCTCGCTCCCTCTCACACAAACACACACACACACACACACACCTAAACAGACCTTTCTCATTCTGTCTCCTCCGAACGCACACACAGAAACATCACCTCTTGCGTACACGCGCACAGAGTCGCACACAGCCTTTCTCACTCTGTCTCCTCTAAACGCACACACAGAGACATATCAACAGACTTCTCTCATTCTGTCTCCCGCAGACGCACACACAAAAACATCAACAGACTTCTCATTCTGTCTCCCGCAGACGCACACAGAAACATATCAACAGACTTCTCATTCTGTCTCCCGCAGATGCACCTAGAAACATATCAACAGACTTCTCATTCTGTCTCCCGCAGACGCTCACACAAAAACATCGCCTCTGGCGTACACGCGCACAGAGACGCACACAGTCTTTCTCTCTCTCTCACGCGCATACACACAATCTCTCTGGTCGTGAAGGTGGGGGGGGGAGAGGTCTCTGCTATCCCTAGTCTGCGTCAGTTCAGGTGTTTGTCCGTCAGTCCCCGCATATGCAATGAATATATGGCCAAGAAATCGTTGTGCTTCTTCGGGCGCCTCAGATTCACTTATCAAGGGCGGCGAGCCTTAGGCCTCGAGGGTGTTCTTTCACCACGCAACGAGCCTAGTTCATCTTATTCTCTCTGTGTGTCACTCATGCCCGAGGCATACCGTTTCCTCTGCAAAGGGACTCTAACCCTGATAAAGGACTCTAACCTTCTTACCACATAGAATTATTTAATACACAAACGCCGGTGGGGATCACAACCCTCTTTAAAACGCCGGTGGGGATACTAAACCCTCTTTAACACGCCGGTGGGGATCCTAAACCCTCTTTCACAAGCCGGTGGGGATACTAAACCCTCTTTAACACGCCGGTGGGGATACTAACTTCTTTAAAACGCCGGTGGGGATACTAAACCCTCTTTAACACGCCGGTGGGGATCCTAAACCCTCTTTCACAAGCCGGTGGGGATACTAAACCCTCTTTAACACGCCGGTGGGGATACTAACTTCTTTAAAACGCCGGTGGGGATACTAAACCCTCTTTAACACGCCGGTGGGGATCCTAAACCCTCTTTCACAAGCCGGTGGGGATACTAAACCCTCTTTAACACGCCGGTGGGGATACTAACTTCTTTAAAACGCCGGTGGGGATACTAAACCCTCTTTAACACGCCGGTGGGGATACTAACTTCTTTAAAACGCCGGTGGGGATACTAAACCCTCTTTAACACGCCGGTGGGGATCCTAAACCCTCTTTCACAAGCCGGTGGGGATACTAAACCCTCTTTAACACGCCGGTGGGGATACTAACTTCTTTAAAACGCCGGTGGGGATCCTAAACCCTCTTTCACAAGCCGGTGGGGATACTAAACCCTCTTTAACACGCCGGTGGGGATCACATACACATCCATTACTTGGCCATCGGTAGTCTTGTATCACTATGCCCGATTCTTATAGGCCCTATGGTCTCGAGGGTATTCCTTCACCATGCAACGAGCCGATATTCGATGTGTCACGCGTTCAGGGTCAATCGGGTTTATGGGGAAATGCTGGGATGCAGTCCTATTCGTCCCCACGAGATATCCCGTAGCGAACCGCTCTCACAGTCTCACCTCCTAATGTGGTTCCTATATAACTATGCAGAGTTTGGATTTTATCAACAGGTTCTGCCTACCTTTTGTTGGGCGATCGCGAGGTTAGACTGCAGGAATCGGTCCGGTGCTCCGGGGTCCCGAGGTCGTGCCGCTCTCCGTCTCTCGTTTCCCAGTTGCGGTTCAATTTCAGAAAAAATACCACCGTCGGGGTCACCTAATTGAGGGGAAAAACGGTCTGTCTAGCTACTGGACCAGATAAAATGAGACGGAGAGGTAATAAAGTCTATCGGCACGAGGACCTTGGATTTATTAAGTAAAGTGGCAACGGTTATACAGAGTCATAAAGCGTGAGAAATCGAATATGTCTAAGTCCCTAATCAGCGCTGATGGTTCGTCCGGAGCTTCACCTCCGTGGAAGGTCTGCTTCAGAAGAAGATGATGAGTCCCTGTGTGATACAGTCTTAAGCTGTATCCTCCTCTCGATGAGGTGTGTGCGTTTGAGATATGTGTGGTTCTGTGTGTTTTTGCTGCACCTTGGCTCCCAGGCCCTGGATCTTCTCCTAACGGGGAGAGCTCCTCGTGTCTCCGGTGTGATAAATTAAAACGGGGGAGTGCCCCCCCGAAGTGTCTTGTGTGTGATAATTTAATGTGGCTCTCAGGCCCCTAGTATCTGCATGTGTTCCTTCTAGTGGGGGAGAGCTTCGAGGTGTCTCCTGTGTGATAAATTAATGTGGCTCTCCCGTTCTTGAGGATGACTGGTGCATTGTCTGAGTGTCTACCATTTGCCTGGGAAATGGGGCCTTCGGCTCTGGCCTTGACCTGACTATATTATCATGTTTGTGTTATGTGTTCGTTGGGTTAGTTAGCTATATTTGTAATGTACATGTGATGTACTCAGCAGGTTATTTTGCCCAACATGGTGGAAGCTCTTCCTCGCTCAGGACTGACCAACATAACGATAGCAGCTTGCTCTACGATAGCCCTCAGAGGAATTCATACCACTGGCACTAACTACAGTGGCATTCAGGAATAAACCAATAATGGACATGTTTTCAACACATCTACTCTATCCAGCGACATAATGGGCATATTATTCATAAAAATGTAGGTTAGACTGCCCAAATATTTTTGTAGCACTGGCTGGTGGAGCTCGTAAAAATGTAAACAACTGGAGTTTACCTGTAAAGTGATGCGATCGCTTACATAATTCAACATTGAAAGTGGCTTACCTGTCGCTTCGACACGAACAATTGTTCGTCTCTTCTTCACTACTGGTCTGTCGTATCCAAGGAATAATTCCGGGTTGGGATGGTCTTCGGTGGGTCGTTTGTGAACGAAATGGTGCGAACAGACATAAACTTTTTTCGGCGGATGTTTCAGTTTAAGCACAGCTAGCCAGTCTAAACGTCTGCTCTGTGGCATTGAATGTAGCCGATAGGGAACCGGACAAGGACATTCTCTCCTTCTTATTTTGTGATCAAAGCACTCAGTTTCTAAAAGGTTTTTAATTTTCTTAGAATTATTTGAGCAACCAACAACCGCACAAGTGGTGCCTGAACTCATATTTAATCACGGTCAATCACCTCAAACCGGAAGTAAGAAACCGGAGTCGGTGTCATGGCAGCGCCCGTTGTCTAGAGCGGAATAAGGTGAATAGGGCTGGTTGTTTGCCTTGGGACACCTGGCTGGATACAATTCCTGGACGTTTCACCACACGGACTGACCACCCCCACTCACCTGTGTCCCACAGGACATGTTGTTTTCATTCTGGTGTTTTGCATAACATATCTTATGTGTGTATTGATGGTTCTGACTCCTTGCACTTGTTATTTATTTCTATTTTGGCTTAGATAGTTATGTGTGCCCCCACCCGAGCCGTAGGTACTGTTGACTGGACCTGCCTTACCACGCCCATTACGGCTTATCAGGCCCCTAACCCTAACCGTAACCTTAGTCTGACCTTAACCTTTAACCTTGCCCTAACCCTAATCCTAAACATAACCATTTGTCTTCCTGGCCTAACCCTAACCAATCCCTTAAAGGCATATTGTACGGGATCCAGTAATATGCACTTTTTAATATGTTGTTGAAATTGTTTTTTACATCCTGACGGCAATAAATAACTTATGGGCAATGAAAAAGAAGCGAAAAAAAAACGAATTCTGTATCTGCTATAAACCTGTTAAAATGCTTACCAATCGGAGACACTGTGCCCGAATCTAAAGAACCAATCACAAGCCTGCGCATTCTCTCCCCTCTGTGTACGAGCCTGAGCCGGCCTGAGCGCGTTCACGGAGGGCAAAGAAAGCGTTGTTGTCATAGTAGTTCATGACAGTGGACTAGACCTCGTGAGCCTACAACGTTTACACAATGGAAGAGAAACAACTGAAGTTACCACTGCCACCGTTACTTGCCCCGGTTCATCCTTTTAAAAAGGCAAGAAAAAGAAAGACAGAAACTGAAAAGGCAGCAACAAAAAAGAAGTTGGAGACTGCTCGAGGAAAAACGAGAATAAATATTGGATTAGCTTTTCAGCGATGGCGACAGCTGAGGGAGTTGAATGGCCTGAAAAGTGACCCAATGGTTGCCGTTGAAGTAAGCCGTAAGAAGCAGCAGCACTCGTGCACGGCTCTGTGTCGAGGGGTGGGGGCAGGGAGTCCTGAAGGGTGGGGGAGGAGTTAAACGGAACTCCGAAGAGAAGCTAATTTCAAATCATGCTAGCTCTCTCACATTGTACAGTATAGCTTTAAGTGTACATAACACTAATTGGTATATTCGATTTATAGGACATTAAACTGTCAAAAATACATTTATATTGAATGAACCCAACCCAAAATGTGTGCCGATACAACATTAAATCATTTGAGAATTGAAGTCATTTCAGTGATACATGTGTGTGAGTGTTACATTCATAAAATGGCACAGAGCTCATGCTAGAAAATAAATAATTTGGTAAAAGAGGGTCTGAGCAGACGCTTTTATCCAAAGCGACTTACAACGGTAAATACACACATTGATACACCGACGGCAGAGTCAACCGTCAGCTGTCAGGAGCAAAGTGACAGGGACACAACAACACTGAGCTAGGAGGAGCTGGGGATTGAACTAGCAAGCTACCGGTTACAAGTCAACTACTCTACCTCCTGAGCTAAGCCGACCCACACTGCATGCTAACTGAGAAGGACTGATTAATTTAATAGCCATTAAAGTGTTCTGGACAGTGGTTATTTAATTTTTTTGGCAGAATGATAGAACTGATTTTGTAAAAGGGGAAATGTGGTTGAGATGTGGGGGACAGTGTTTTGTGTAACTTTGGAGGGAGGTGGGGGGTAATGATTTTATTCAGAAACAGGATTTGGCTAATGATTTTTATTCAGAAAGAGGATTTGCTCCAAAACCTATGCAAACAAAAACAACCAATACAAAAGACAACATTAAAAAACATTACGCTACTACTTGCCAAACCATGCTTTAAAATGAAAAGCCGTATGAATAGGCAAACCTTATTGGGAGCAACTAGATCAAAATGCTCCCAAACAGGGGAAAACCTTCTCTTTTTGGCAACCTCCATGATGAATAATGAACGTGATATTTCGATTGATACTACAGAAAATGCAATGCTCAAACTACTACGATCACAGACTAGTGGTATATTGAATATACCACAAGGTTGTGATCGTATACGGGACATCTTTATAGTCGAAATCTCCCGCCAATACTGAACCCATATTTCGAAGCAGTCGCCCGAGGCGAAGCCTCGAACGTCACACCCTCCGTCATTTCGCCAACGTGAATCCTACTCGAAGCGGAGCTTCGCTGGGGGAGGAGCCGACATACTCGACACACGCCCCGATGCCTCGACGCAAAACGTAACATCACTAATTTGAGCACGTTTTGTTTTTCAACGCTGAGGTTCCCCTAAAGCAGGGACGGACTGGCCGTCGGGCATACCGGGCGTTTGCCCGGTGGGCCGAGGTGCAATATGGGCCGATAGTCCCGATTTTTTTTTTTTTTTCATATAATGGTCTGACCGGCTGGCCCACGAAAGTAGTTCATCAGCGGCCCTATTGACACTGGGCTGGCCCAATCACATCCCCTGGGCTGACCCAACACCAACCCCTTTCGATTTGGACCTGCCTACATAATGCATTAGGACGGTAAACAAACTCAGCGTGGCCCATGGCCTTGACATTCTTGACGTGCACGCTAGTCTGCGGCCCATTGGCTGTCTTCTTTACTGACTAGGGGCTCGTCCAATCATATCACCAAACACCTTCTACCTTTAGCTTGGTCGGTGCACAGAAACGCACGTTTCGTGAGAATCCTCCAGTCCAAAATGGAGAGAAAGAGAAAAGGGGGTGCAGAGAAACTGCGAGACAAGAAGAGGCTTGCTCTTCAAGCCAACGCTGCCAAATGTGGCAAAATATCAGAAATGTTTGCCACGGCAGGGCCATCATCAGCTCCCGTGGATGACATTGACAGTGATGCTGGTGGCGATACGATACAACGACCTACGGTAAGCTTACTGATCATGAATTAAAACGTCTCTAAACTATGTTTGACTTAGGACCTATGTTCTATGGCCAAGTTCGTTTGTATTGTAAATACAAGACAAGTCTGTAGCTGTTGCTAGCCCTCAGCCTACTCTACTCTGAAACAGCCAGCCGTTAGCCTACACTCTAATGTTGTGTGTTTGAGTGGTGGGCTAGCCCGTTAGCCTATTGGTGCGCGGTCCAGATACCGAATTATGATAGCCCTATACTCCGACAACAAGAAAGTCATTAGTCCGACAGCCCATTGTTCCGAAATTGTGAACATAGCAGTCCACTGGTAGGCTACATCATTAGCCTTGCACATATCCAGTCTATGGTAGCCTGTGAAGTGCTAATGTTAATGCATTGCGCCCTAACGTCATGCCATGCATTATTCAGAATGTACAGTCCCGTGCGTGAAGTTGACAAGCATTTGCAGTTAAGCATAGCCTCCGTGTACTTTTGAAGTTAAATTGAAAAAATAATCGAATGGTGGTCGCTGGGACAAAACCAGTTGAAAACCCCTGTGCTAGAGAATAGCTTCTAACGCCAAATGCCAACCCTATGTTTGTGGGATGAGTAGTAGGCTAACCCAAGGCTGAGCTACTTTTTGGAAAAAAAAAAGAAAAATCTGTTAGGCAGTTGTTATGTAGCTGGTTAGTGACAATGAACAGAAATGGAAGAATACCACCTTTTTTTTTTTAAGTATATAATTGTGTCTATTGCCTATGCAGCATGCATGTCTGTTATTTAGAGAATGTAATAATTCTTGACTTGACTGCATCATTATGTAAAAAACTATTCCTCAGTCTCATTCTGTCATGTTTTGTTGTGCTAGGTTGAGGTTGCATCCCCAAAAGAGGACAGTGCTAGGGAGAGAGATGAAAGACACCATGAGAGAGAGGAGAGTGTCTGCGAAAGCGAGGAGAGAGTCGGTGAAAGTGAGGAAAGAGTCGATGAGAGTGAGGAGGGAGTTGATGAAAGAAACCATGAGAGAGAGGAGAGCAGTGAGCAGGAGGGCATAGATTACTTTGCCCGTCCTGAGCCTTCAATGTTACAGAGCTTTTTGGATCACCACCCACAACAAAATGCCCGAAATCCAGTATTGCAAAGGTTATTCACCAGTAAAAAAGGAACCAACAGGAGGTGGCTCACATATTGTGATAGACGGCACAAATTGTTTTGTTTTGTGTGTATGGCTTTCGGGAAGACCAGTGACACAAGCTCATTTATTACTGGTAGGTCAGATTGGAGGCATGTGCACCAGCGCACAGAAGAACATGAAAGGAGTAGTGCACACCGAATCTGTGCTGAAGCGTTTTTACTAAGGTGCTCAAAAGCAGATATCAGCAGTACGTTTGCTGGTAATCAGCTGTCTGCACAGAGGGAACAGGTCAGGAAGAGACGTCGGGTATTGGAGCGTGTCGTGGATGTGGTGAAAGTGTTAGGGAAGAGGGGGCTGAGCTACAGGCACACGGCGAATGAGGCAGCCTACACACTAGATGATGGCACAATTGATCATGGAAACTTTCTGGAACTCATCCTTTTATTGGGAAAATATGATGTGTGCCTAAAAGAACACCTTGATATTTGCATTAAAAAGAGCAAGGAATTACACAATTCCAGTGGAACGAGTGGTCGAGGGTCTCTTGTCACCCTTCTCTCCAAAACTACAATCAACACAGTAATTGATACAATTGGGCACCTCATTCAAGACTGCATTTCAAACGAAGTACAGCAAACTGGAATGTTCTCCATACAGCTGGACACAACACAGGACATAACCTCCCATGATCAGTGTTCAATTGTTGTAAGATATGTGACTGACACTGTGCATGAGAGGCTTGTTGCCTTAGTGAGATGTGAGGCATCCACTGGGCAGTACTTTGTGAACCTGGTTTTAGATGTCCTGGACCGTCTGAACCTCAACAAAGACATGTGAATTGGAAATGCCACAGATGGGGCGGCAAATATGCAAGGCCAGTATAAAGGGTTTAACGCACTGATGACCTCTCAGTCACCCACCCATGTACATGTCTGGTGCTATGCACATGTTCTCAATCTTGTGCTATCTGACACAACGCAAACTGTAATTGAAAGTGGATCACTGTTCAGTCTACTGAATGACATGGCAGTCTTCATCAAGGACTCCTACCAAAGGGTCAATCTGTGGGAGAACCAAGTGCAAGAGAAAAGCCACAGGCGCCTCTCTTCAATTGGGGAGACAAGGTGGTGGTCCAAACATGAGGCCCTCAAAAAAGTGTTTGGACATTTTGGGAAACCACAGAATGGTTTGTACATGGAAGCAGTCCTGACACTGGCAGCCATAGAAGGCAAAGACCACGAAAAACCAACAGTACGTGCCAAAGCACGTGGTTTTAGAGAGGGTCTCTTGAAATATGAGACCAACTTAACAGCTCAAATATTCCTTAGAATATTTGAGCTAACTACACCGCTTTCTAAGTACCTCCAGACAGAAAGCATGGATATCCTTACGGCTCATCGTATGGTGATGGCCACGCAAGAGGGCCTGAAAAACATTGCAAGAGATTTTGAAACCGTGAAAGCAGCTGCAGACACTTTTGTGCAATGGGCAAATGATCAAATTGAGACAAGAGTGGTTGAAGTTGAAGTTGAGAGTGCATTGCCTCAGAAAAGAGGAAGAAAGAAAAAAAACAGAGCGGGAGAAATGGCTGAAGATGACCCTCTAAGAGATGCTAACAGAGCATTTGAAGTGAATGTCCACAACAGAATTCTAGACACTGCTCTTTAGGCAATTCATAGAAGGTTTATGACACATGGCACTCTTTTCGCTGATTTGGCATGGCTGGACCCCAGGAGCTTTGACAAGATCCGGACCACTACCTTTCCCAACACTGCTTTTGAAGTCTTGAGCAGATGTCTGATGAAATTTGACAGCAGTGCGACAGTGGACAATCTACAATCAGAGCTGAAATGTTTAGCAGGACAGTGGGACAGACTGAAAGCATCCCATCTTGAGGATTACATGACCAGAACAGTGGAAGATGGATCTGAAGGACAAGAAGAGGAAACGGATCTTGTGAATAAAGCCTGTGCCTCCTGTAAAAATTGCCCACTGTGCTGTTACCAGATTCTCCAACGGCTCAACATGCTCTCAGATGCCTATCATCTCCTTGGGCTTGCGTATAAGTTCTTGCTGACCCTTTCCCTGACCCAGGTGGCCTGTGAAAGAACATTCTCTACCCTCAAGTTCATAAAAAACAGACTCAGGAGCAACCTGTCAGCTAGCAAGCTTGAGGCGTTTATGTTGATGGCCACTGAGAAAGACATTCTCATGGCATTGGACACAGATGTAGTAATTGACAAGGTGGCTGACAAGAGTGCATTGATGAGGAAGCTGCTCTTGTAAGGTAATTCAGTGAAAGGAACTGTAGGATAATAATTGATTATGAAAATATTCATTCATTCATTCGTTCATCTTAGGAGTTCACAGGCCCTCTTAAATCAGCACTGCTTTGTCTGGAAAACTGACAATCAGATTAATCAGCTATGTCTATTCATTATAATTCTCTCTCCCTCATTCATGTTTCATAGGCTACTGAAGATGTCGAAGTCCCTTTTGACTGGGTAAGTTCACAATTTAGTGGGTACTACTCTTGATACAGTAGAGTAACATCTGATCCATCATTTATTCTCTTCTCTATTCTTTGTCCTCTATTTTTTGTCTTTCTCTTCTATTAAACGCAGGTACACACCCAGTCGGATGAACTCTACCCATTACTGTGATGGACGTGGAGTATACTTTTTTTGTTAATAAATAACACCTTTTGGAAGTGTATAATGCGTCCACTCTCACTGATTGCTTTTAACTCATTGCATGGCTTATGGTATGTGGAAAATAGTTGCACAGTTGGAATCAGGCTTTTAGCTAGGATTTTTTGTACAGCACTTGATCGTTTTTAGGTAATATTACAATTACACTCATTTATTTATATGTTTAGTAATTTAATACATAATAACAGTGAGTGTAACTGAAACTAGGTAACAAGGTACAAAATTCAAGTAACAACTTTAACAAAAAGAAACAACTTTCTACACAACTTTAAAGTGTATGATGTATATTGTATTGTATTGAATTTAGATTAATTAAGACCACCACCTTAACACACAAACTCTTGTTGAACTCATAAAGTAGTAGGTTCAGAGACGTGCGGTGAGACAGCTGTCTTCTGTAGCTTCTGCGAGCCCGTGAATCAATGTTTCGTTGGAATCATGATGTAACGTTGTTGTAGCGGGAATACAGCAATGCTATTTTCTAAATGGCAGGGCATATGTCTGATTCTAGACTTCGCTAAGCAGTGAAGCGACTGAAACAGTGAATTTTGATCACATTCAGCGAAGTTAACAGGTAAAACGGGAGAAAAATAGGGCGTCTTTAGGCCGTCCTGTCTAAAAGTAGGGCGTCCCATTTCTTCTTATTTTTTAGTAGACTATAGGGCAGACGCCCTGCTAGCTAAAAGCCTGGTTGGTGTAGACATTCGAGAGACCAAAAAGACTGAAAAGGTGTGTTATCGAATTTAGTGGGCCGGTCAGGTTCAAAATGCCCGGGCCGATTTTTTGTCCCAGTCCGCCCCTGGTCCGGGCGACGTGGGTGCATCAGGTGGGAGGGGGGTGGTGCCGTTGGCGGGGACGGGAATGGGGCAGCCCACCTGGAGAGGTTACTAGCACGTCACAGGCGGGGGGGAGGGGGGTGTGGTGGTGGGGTTTGCTTGTAGTGGCTGGGATGGGGAAGGGAGGGGGGGGGGGGGGGTCAGGTGATCTTCATGTATTGGTGCGCTGCATTGCGTGGGGGCTCTTGGACAGTGGGGCAGGGGTCTGTTCCATGTTCTCCAGCCGGATCAGGTCGGGCCCCTCTGGTGGTCCCTCGTCCAAACTCTCCGGTGTATACTCGATCCCCAGGTAATCTTGGATGGCACCTGATGCACCTGTAGCGCCCATCGCTCATTGGGCTCTCCATCCATCCTGTGAAGGGGTCATTAATGCCGGAGCTCTCTGCCAACTCTAATCTGAGGGACTGTAACCCTGCCAGCACCCTGGCCACCGACCCATCCGGTGCTGTGTTATTGGGGATAAAAGTACAACATGTCGTCTTCATCATCCCACACACCCCTCCTTGCTCTGCCAATAGCATATCTATATCTATATAGTCCCTTGACCTTATCCGTGGAAAAATTTACAAAACGTTGCTGATTATAGTATATATTATTTATCCAATCAACATTTTTGTTAATAGTGGACCACCAAAACAGGACTGATTCAAACCCTGCCAAAATTTGATTGCATCATTCTTGGGTAGTTCGTCGGCTCCGGGCGTGTCTGCATCTGGCTCCTCCTCTGGCCCTGGAACTTTGTGTTTCTCTTGCTGGAATTACAAACTTATGTACAACAGTTAGATGTTCAAACATATTTTCCTTAATTCTATTTCTAATTACTCTAATGGAAGTCCCTTTTGGGATCCTCGAATGTTAAGTGAAGGCATGGGTCGACCCTTAAGCATTTCATGCGGGGTTAGATGCGTCGTTCTGTTAGTTTTCATGCGATAACTCATTAGTGCCAGTGGTAGTGCATCAATTCAATTTAGTGCTTGGACAAATGTTGTTAATTTTTGTCTTGAGCGTCCCATTCACTCTTTCCACCATACCTTGTGGTTGAGGATTGGGGCGTAATCTAGTCTTTATTTGACATGCAAATGTTGAATCACTTGTTTGAGTGTTCTCTGAATAAACGTTTTGTCCGAGCTTATTTCTGACGGAATTCCAAACCTAGTCATGACTTCTCTAGTCCGAAACTTGATTACTGTAGCCGCACTTTGGTCTTTTGATGGGACTGCTTCTACCCATCTGTTGAACACTGTTGTGTTTTGTTTTATATTTCACACTCATTTAGCTGGATGTCAATCATTGTTTGCAAGTATGGTGAAAAAAAACAAACAAAAAAAACAACTTTGTTTTCTTAATATATATATATATATATATATATTATTTTTTTTAATTTCTTTTTTAATTCTCCTCAACACCTCCCCTCTTGGGCAATGGTCAAAACCATGCGCATTAAATGATAAGCAAATCTAAGAACGCCGTTGGTGCAACCAACGTCGAAACGTCTAACCTTAACCATCAGCAAACTAAAACCAATCTCTTGGGAAGGGAAATCGAAACCAGTATGTCCAAAGCCAAAGCCCAATATGGGTGGGTTTACCATCAGCCGCCTGAAAACACGCTGTTCCAAAGTCATGCACTAAACCGAAAAACGTACATGCGTTAGTGGGCTTCTATACCACAAAGGTAAAATAAAATAAAACGCGACATGCCCCGTTCCAAGACCACCTCTGCTGCCAGAGCTGACATATCTGACTCCTGTTCCTCCTCCACCCTACACCCCAGACGGGCTTCCCATGATTGTTGCAGCTCGTCACTTCATGATCAAGTGAGCCAGTGCCCACAGCGACTCTGCCAAGTAATCGTGACTGTGCCTGCCTTGGGTCGTCCCGGGTGTCAAGGTGGGATCTTACCCGTCTTTGGCTAACCAGCCTTCCATAATGGCTCGCTGCAGGATGCCGTACCTGGAATACAATCAACCCCCACCCATATGGTAGTATAGATCGCAAAGTGGAGGGATGGAGACAGAGTCTTCAGCCCCATCTGCCCTATGCAGCCAAGCGTGCGTAATGGATACACATCAGGGGAACTATAAGACAAAAGCTAATTTATCAGAGTTAAAATTATTAAAGTGTTGCAGCAGCAGTAGTGGCATTTGAAAGGTAAACCCACTACTTCCGAATCCAAATTGACAACATAGCATGTCGGACCCCTTCCCAGCAGATGTGGCTTCAATCCACCTGTCATCCTTGACCAAAGAGATACACCCCATATTTTAATAGGTGTAGTCCTACTTGTACAGTTTATCAAGATTACTTTATTTTATTATTATTCTCCTTCTTTAATCATATCCATATTTATTCAATTATTCTTTCCTGTGTGATAACTGTGTCAGGATGTTCATCATCCTGAATAAAAAACTAAACTAAAACTAAACTTAAAGAAAAACAAATTAGCCATAATGTGAATATCCCCTGCGTGTCTCCCTGTGATTCTCTCCCTCCTTCAGGAGAACACGCTCTCTCTCCCTCCTCAGTACGGGGTGCTGTTTGGTGCAAGACAACAGATAAGGGTGTCTCCCTCCCACGTTGGGTGCGGCCATAACGCCTTGAAAGCGAGCGTGCTCTGGGGGCTGGGTGTGAGAGAAACCATGGGTAGTTCCTTTTCTCGGCCAGCAGAGGGGTTGTTCAGGTGAAACCTATGGACAGAGACTACAAAGAACTTCAAACATGGCAGACAGGGAACTACAAATTTATCAAAGCCTGAAAACTCAGAGCTCTACCTGCATTCCTTGGATATGTGGTATTTTATGGCGTATGGCCACCACACGCTTTCAGTTGAACACACTCTATTTCCTTTCTCTGTGCTGTGTGTTAGTGTGTCTCTCTGTACTGCCTGAATGGTGTAGGTCGACAAATGGGGGGGAAATGTGTTCTCTCTCTCTCACTCTTCCTCACTCCCCTTAGGGTCAAGCAGCAGCTAGGACCGTTAACAGATAAGCCTGGAATGCAACATCCTCAACTCCCCATCATGGAACAAGACCTAATAACTATCTCTCACACACAATACGATCCTTCTGTCCCTTCATTCACAATCCCATCTTGCCGCATCCATTCCCAAATAACTTTTCACTTTATTATAAATAACTTTAATACTGCTCCCCCTTTCCAAATTTCTATATACACAAAATTACGAAGCTGACCACCGAAATTGGTACAGGCCTCGTCAGGCCGAACCAAAACACCCTCACAGGTTCTAACTTCCATACAATTCTAGGGAGGGGAACTACAACATGAGGTGGAGTAGAGGACTTCAAATATGGTGGACGGGGACCTCAAATGGGAGGACTACACATATGGGAAAGGGGATTACACTCTGGGCCTGAAAACCATACAGAGTCCCTTCTCGTGGTCCTGAAACAACCGTTCATTGTTAGAAAAACACGCACTCTATCGCTACCTCCAACTGTCTAGAGGGAAAATGGTCCCTCTCGATCGTCCTCCGACTTTAGCTCTCCTTGCTATCTCTCCTTGCTATCTCTCTCGCTCCCTCTCACACAAACACACACACACACACACACACACACACACACACACACACACACACACACACCTAAACAGACCTTTCTCATTCTGTCTCCTCCAAACGCACACACAGAAACATCACCTCTTGCGTACACGCGCACAGAGACGCACACAGCCTTTCTCACTCTGTCTCCTCTAAACGCACACACAGAGACATATCAACAGACTTCTCTCATTCTGACTCCCGCAGACGCACACACAGAAACATATCAACGGACCTCTCGTTCTGTCTCCCGCAGACGCACACACAGAAACATATCAACAGACCTCTCGTTCTGTCTCTCGCAGACGCACACACCGAAACATATCGACAGACTTTTCATTCTGTCTCCCGCAGACGCACACACAGAAACATATCAATGGACCTCTCGTTCTGTCTCTCGCAGACGCACACACAGAAACATATCGACAGACTTCTCATTCTGTCCCTCGCAGACGCACACACAGAATCGCTCACAGCCTTTCTCTCTCTCTTTCTGACACACATGCACAGGGAGTCTGGACAGAGATATATGCCCAGCCGCTCACACCTTACTAGTGAGGGGCAACGGGTGTCTACTATTCCCGTCCGCTGTGGTCAATGCAATTATCCGTCTGCTGCCGCACTCACAATCATCAGACACGGCAAAATAGCGTTGAGCATAACAAAGCAAGCAAGCGTTGCACACATAGCCGGGTTATCATTGATTTATTTATTTCTATATTTAGCCGGTTCACACATACGCTCGCTTTCTTTCTTTCTCTCTCTCTGGGCCTCTTACACACACACACACAGCCACTTTGTCTCTCTCTCTCACGCGCATACACACACTGTCTCTCTGGTCGTGAAGGTGGGGGTGGGAGGTCTCTGCTATCCCTAGTCTGCGTCAGTTCAGGTGTCTGTCCGTCAGTCCCCGCATATGCAATGAATATATGGCCAAGAAATCGTTGTGCTTCTTCGGGCACCTCAGATTCACTTATCAAGGGCGGCGAGCCTTAGGCCTCGAGGGTGTTCTTTCACCACGCAACGAGCCTAGTTTATCTTATTCTCTCTGTGTGTCACTCATGCCCCAGGCATACCGTTTCCTCTGCAAAGGGACTCTAACCTTCTTACCACATAGAATTATTTAATACACAAACAAAGAAGGGGACTCTAACCCCCTTGATACACAGGTGGGGACTCTAACCCTCTTGATACACAGGTGGGGACTCTAACCCTCTTGATACACAGGTGGGGACTCTAACCCTCTTGATACACAGGTGGGGACTCTAACCCTCTTGATACACTGGTGGGGACTCTAACCCTCTTGATACACAGGTGGGGACTCTAACCCTCTTAATATACACTGGTGGGGACTCTAACCCTCTTGATACACTGGTGTGGACTCTAACCCTCTTGATACACAGGTGGGGACTCTAACCCTCTTAATACACTGGTGGGGACTCTAACCCTCTTGATACACAGGTGGGGACTCTAACCCTCTTAATACACTGGTGGGGACTCTAACCCTCTTGATACACAGGTGGGGACTCTAACCCTCTTAATACACTGGTGGGGACTCTAACCCTCTTAATACACAGGTGGGGACTCTAACCCTCTTGATACACAGGTGGGGACTCTAACCCTCCTTTAGTCACAGGTGGGGACTTTAACCCCAGCCGAGGGACTTTAACCCCCTTAAGACATAGGTGGGGACTCTAACCCCACCCCGAGGGACTCCAACCCCCTTTAGTCACAGGTGGGGACTTTAACCCCAGCCGAGGGACTTTAACCCCCTTAAGACATAGGTGGTGACTCTAACCCCACCCCGAGGGACTCCAACCCCCTTTAGTCACAGGTGGGGACTTTAACCCCAGCCGAGGGACTTTAACCCCCTTAAGACATAGGTGGGGACTCTAACCCCACCCCGAGGGACTCCAACCCCCTTTAGTCACAGGTGGGGACTTTAACCCCAGCCGAGGGACTTTAACCCCCTTAAGACATAGGTGGGGACTCTAACCCCACCCCGAGGGACTCCAACCCCCTTTAGTCACAGGTGGGGACTTTAACCCCAGCCGAGGGACTTTAACCCCCTTAAGACACAGGTCCATTTATTACACATCCATTACTTGGCCATCGGTAGTCTTGTATCACTATGCCCGATTCTTATAGGCCCTATGGTCTCAAGGGTATTCTTTCACCATGCAACGAGCCGATATTCGATGTGTCACGCGTTCAGGGTCAATCGGGTTTATGGGGAAATGCTGGGATGCAGCTCTATTCGTCCCCACGAGATATCCCGTATCGAACCGCTCTCACAGTCTCACCTCCTAATGTGGTTCCTATATAACTATGCAGAGTTTGGATTTTATCAACAGGTTCTGCCTACCTTTTGTTGGGCGCGCGCGAGGTGAGACTGCAGGAATCGGTCCGGTGCTCCGGGGTCCCGAGGCCGTGCCGCTCTCCGTCTCTCGTTTCCCAGTTGCGGTTCAATTCAGAAAAAAATCACGTCGGTGGTCACCAAATTGAGGGGAAAAACGGTCTGTCTAGTTACTGGACCAGATGAAATGAGACGGAGAGGTAATAAAGTCTGTCGGCACGAGGACCTTGGATTTATTAAGTAAAGTGGCAACGGTTATACAGAGTCATAAAGCGTGAGAGATCGAATATGTCTAAGTCCCTAATCAGCGCTGATGGTTCGTCCAGAGCTTCGCCTCCGTGGAAGGTCTGCTTCAGAAGAAGATCAAGAGTCCCCGTGTGATACAGTTTTATGCTGTATCCTCCTCTGGATGAGGTGTGTGCGTTTGAGATGTGTGTGGTTCTGTGTGTTTTTGCCGGACCTTGGCTCCCAGGCCCTGGATCTTCTCCTAACGGGGGGAGAGCTCCTCGTGTCTCCGGTGTGATAAATTAAACGGGGGAGTGCCCCCCCGAAGTGTCTTGTGTGTGATAATTTAGTGTGGCTCTCAGGCCCCTGGTATGGGCAGGTGTTTCTCTTGGTTCCTTCTAACGGGGGAGAGCTTCAAAGTGTCTCCTGTGTGATAAATTAATGTGGCTCTCCCGTTCTTGAGGATGGCTGGTGCATTGTCTGAGTGTCTATCATTTGCCTGGGAAATGGGGCCTTCGGCTCTGGCCTTGACCTGACTATATATTATCATGTTTGTGTTCGTTGGGTTAGAGCAAGAGTTGACTATATTGTAATGTGACTGCCATGTGATGTGTTCATCAGGTTATTTTTCCCAACAGGCTCCGATCCCAGTCCCTCTTATCCACCCCAACTGAGCTGTCATGCATGTAATATATGACCGTCCTGGTATATGTTCAAATTGGCCTTACTATACATTCCCTTACGTATGTGCTCATCTCCTGTAGTTAATCTAAAAATGGGAGGATGTCAGTAGTCTGGGCCCTAAAGTCCTTGGCGCCTTATCAGGCCATTGCTCTGGGTCCAGGTGTGGTTTCTCTACTTTTCCACCATTAATGTTTATGCCTGATGTATATAGGCCTGATTATACTCATAGTTAATATAAAAGTAATGGTTAATTTCTCCCACATATATTCCCCCTTGTTGGGGCCGATAAGGTTCCAACAAATTACTTGAATTATTGCTAAGCCTATATGCTGCTAAGCCCTTGCCAAATTGACACCACATCTGGTCATCTGTAAAAACCTCAGAGCTTCGACAGGGATTTCAACCTGATTTTAGGCCAAAAATATTTACCAAATGCAGCGTATTATTAACACTCTAATCCCTACAAGTTGTTCATATGTAATCATAAAACCTTTCTAATCATAATAACACAATATTCTATATTCATCATGCAACTATATCAAATGCTTATCTAGAATACCTACATAATAATCATAAACAGCATAATAATCAATAATCATTCAGCATGCATTGAAAATTGGCATTTTAAAAATATGTGACATCATATTATACATTTCAAAAATGTGTGACCCAATATTATACATTTCAAGAATGTGTGACCCAATATTATACAAAAAATTGACATAACATGCATTCAAAAATGTGTGACATAATATTATACCCAAAAACTAATGTTTCATCATAATACAGAAATTTGAGATTGTCTGCATGCTTGCACGGATTTGAATGGCTCAGGTGATCTTCATGTATTGGTGCGCAGGATACGAGTGGGGGGTTTTGGTCATTGTGATAGATGTTGCTCCTGTTGGCTGAAATCAAGCCTTGTAGATCACGAGGCCGGCTCACATGGAAAGGTTACTAGCACATCGTGTGAGCCTCCTCCTGGTGTTTGATATATCACACTCCGCTCTCCTCTTCAGATTCGCTCTGAAGCACTTTCCCATAGAGCTTCCACTCCCAATCATTTGACTCATCTATGCCAGTTACCCTAAGGGTCATCTCCTTGGAGAGCCTAGATGCTATCATAGATCACTTTCAGCATCATTGTGTGACTTTCGCTCCTGACTCGGCTCGAAATGGATCTGGTCCTGGGGCAGCTGGTCAGCCCCAGGTGTGTCTGCGTCTGGCTCCTCCTCCTCACGCTCATCCCTGGGTTGAGCGGCTTTTGTGCAGTGGTTGAGATGATACCATGTGGCACTTCCTTCCACCTGGATGGCTGTTGGTGTTGCGTTTGTGACTTTGTATGGCCCTTCTCTCCTGGGCTCGTTCCACTTTCTCCTGAACACCCTTAGGTAGGCCTACACTTGGTCACCTGGCTCCACCCCCCTTGGTGGCTCCTTCTCCAACTCTGGAACTCTGTCTTTCTCCTGTTGAAAAATAAGCCTGTGTATGCCAGTTAGTTGTCCCATATAGCGTCTTAATTCAGTTTCCAATTGTTCTAATGGAGGTCCTTTATGAGGCCCTCGAATGACAGGTGAAGGCATGGGTCGACCCGTAAGCATTTCATGCGGGGTTAGATGCGTCATTCTGTTAGTTTTCATGGGCTAACTCATTAGTGTCAGTCGTAGTGCATTAGTCCTTTAATTTAGTACTCTAATTTAATTTTTTTAATCTTTGTCTTAAGCGTCCCATTCCTCTCTCCACCATACCTTGTGGTTTGAGGAATGTAGACACGGACTAGTCTTTATTTGACATGCAGATGTTAAATCACTTGTTTGAGTTTTTTCTGAATAAACGCTGCCCTATCGCCTGAGCTAATTTGTGACGGAATTCCAAACCTTGGCATGACTTCTCTAGTCAGAAACTTGATTACTGTAGTCGCACTTTGGTCTTTTGATGGGACTGCTTCTACCCATCTGTTGAACACTGTTTTTTCAAATATTTAACACTCATTTAGCTGGATGTCAATCATTGTTTGCAAGTATGGTGAAGAAAAACCTTGTTTTCTAATTTTTTTCTAATTCTCCTCAATACCTCCCCCCTTGCGCAATGGTCAGAACCATGCACATTAAATGATAAGTAAATCTAAGAACGCCGTTGGTGCAACCAACGTCGAAAAGTCTAACCGTAACCATCAGCAAACTGAAACCAATCTCTTGGGAAGGGAAATCGAAACCAGTCTGTCCAAATCCAAAGCCCAATATGGGTGGGTTTACCATCAGCCGCCTGAAACCACGCTGTTCCAAAGTCATGCACTAAACCAAAAAACTTTCATGCGTTAGTGGGCTTCCATACCACAAAGGTAAAATAAAATAAAACGCGACATGCCCCGTTCCAAGACCACCTCTGCTGCCAGAGCTGACATAGCTGACTCCTGTTCCCCCTCCACCTTTCATCAGCCGGCTTTCCCTATGATGGTTGGAGTTCGTCACTTCATGTTCCAGTGAGCCAATGCTCACAGTGACTCTGCCAAGTAATCGTGACTGTGCCTGTTTTAGGTTGTCCCGGGCTTCAAGGTGGGATCTTACCCGTCGTTGGCTAACCAGCCTTCCATACTGGCTTATTGCAGGATGCCGTACCTGGGATACGATCAATCCCCACCTATATGGTGGTATAGATCGCAAAGTGGAGGGATGGAGATAGAGTCTTCAGCCGCATCTGCCCTATGCAGCGTGTGTGTGCGTAAAAGATACACATCAGGGCAACTATAAAACAAAAGGTAATTTATCAGAGTTAAAATTATTAAAGTGTTGCAGCAGCATTAGTGGCATTTTAAGGTGAACCCACTACTTCCGAATCCAATTTGACAACATAGCATGTATGACTCCTTCCCAGCAGATGTGGCGTCAATCCACCTATTGTCCTTAACTAGGGAGATGTGAAAGAAAACAAAAATCACAATATTAAAACTTGCATTTTCAATATTGGGCAACTCACTTCTGTCTTAACCGTTGCTCAAAATCACAATTCTCTTCATAATCCTACCCGATTGCCCTTCACTATCTATTTAAATTGGACGACCTAATTAAACCTTTTATTCTACCTATTGCTTGCATTTAGTGTTTTCCATATTTTGATTCACTACTATACCAAACCCAAACCCTCTATGTTGATCTTAACTAGTTTATTCAACACTGAATTGATACATTGTTTCTGTTTACTAATTAACCATATTGTTTTATCTGAAGTGTGCTTGTGTATCCCCTTGTGTACTCCATCACTCGGAGTAGGAGAGGATTCTCCCCTACCTCGGCAGCCCTGACACACACACGAGAACAGCCTCACACACACATCCTTTCTTATTTTATTTTACTTATTTCTTTTAAATGACATTTGTCATTGTGGATAACCTAAATTAGAAATTTGGATAACGTTTTATCATACTTATTTGGTCTAATTTTTAAGTATTGCAGATTGTTTTTTCTAAATTATAAGATCACTTTTAATAAATTGTCTATTACTTATCATAATCTCGAAGGAAATATTTTATTTGTGTTGTTATCTTGGCACCTAGACCTCGTCAGGTCCAAGCACCAAAATTACATCCACCTATCCACGCAGAGTCCATGGGTTGGGTCCGCTCCTCTTTTGAGGAGTCACTTTACCCTGGCGCCATTGAACCCATTGACTCCTGTGGAGTGTGGTGTGCAGACAATTTTTAACGCTAATTGCTCATGTTTTGGAGTCTAGATAATTATTCCTAAATCCTGTAATCACCATGTTACTTGCTCAGGGACACATCAACACTCAGCTAGGAGAGATGGGGATCGAACCAGCAACCCTTCGGTTACAAGACAACTTCTCTACCTCCTGAGCTAAACCGACCCCCAGCCTCCGCTCCGCTGATTTATTACCTCCGGGTCGGTCCGCATCCGCCCTTTTTGCTTTCTATACATTCCTCTCCCTTCTCCAAACACCTTCTCTCTCTGATCCAACCCGTTGTCTCACCAGTGCTCTGTGTACCAAGATGTAATGATATATACCACATGGTGTTCCGACGCGTTGGAGAGTCTCCAAGAACCACAATCACCAATCCCAGTGGTGGTTCTAAGTTTATTCTAAAACAGTGGACATGGGTTACATTCAGGAACCAATTACAGAGTACATCCAAATGCACAAATAATCTATTCAGCACAATACAAATTCAATCTCTTTCTCTCTGTTGTCTCTCTGTCCAGCCCCCACCGGCGGGTTTTCCTTACTTACGTTCCTTCTCTCTAACTCTCTTTACCTCTCTTTACCTACTTCCTTTGCTTTCACAAATCTCCATAACCATTTTTCCTTTCAGTAATCCTTTCCTTTCCTTTCTGGTTTATTCGTTTTTGGACACACTCCAAAACTAGATTATTAATCTTAAAAGGCCATCGAAAGATATGAATGTCCCCAAAGAAAATTCTAACCGGAAAGCCTTCTCCAATCTCATCGCCACTTCTCGTTGCCAATCCACACACTCTTCCTCTTCTCTGTCTCACTCTTCACAAATCACTTCATCTGACCCCTCTAACTCAACTCAATGCTAACTCTTTCTCACTCACTCACTCACTCACTCACTCACTCACTCACTCACTCACTCACTCACTCACTCACTCACTCACTCACTCACTCACTCACTCACTCACTCCTCACTCATTCGCTCACATATACAACTTAAAATAAGAATTCACAGATTGTCATCCTTGGAGCTGTCATAGGTATTAACTGAGTGTGTTCCGAGAATCCTAAAGTTTTGGTGAATTTTCCTGCCATGGGGAGGTGAGAGGCATAGTTTGGACCTACGCAAGTGTAAGTGGCTCCAGTGTGGGCCATCATTGGCGTGCCTCTATCATTTATCAGAACCTGCAGTATTGGTTCCTCATCAGCTTGTTTTGTGATTGCTACAAGCTGACCCTCCCCCTGTGGATTCTCTGGGCACCCCTAGTATCCCTGACCCATGAAGGGACCTGCCTGTCCCTGGTCGCTGTTACCCTGTGTTTGCTTTGGTGGAAAAGGGTTAATCAAACAATCTTTCTTAATATGTCCTTCCTGGTTGCACCCATAACATATTAAAGGACCTCTGCGTTGTCCTTGGGATCCTTGTTGTTGATTGTTTCTAAACTGTCCTTGGGGCCCCTTGTACTGATTCTGTCTATTTTTATTTGTGGGGTTCCTATAATTATGGATGTGTACATGTGTAACAGGTGGAGTAGGTGACAGTTGGCTCTGAGGCTGTTGTACTGGGAGAGAAAATGCCAATCGTGGATATTGGTTTTGAAGTGCGCCCTGCTGGGCGGCTTGCGTTATTACAGCAGCTGGTTCTAAAACACCTGCCTGTCTCTTCTTATCTCTTTCCTTCCTTGTGAGATCTTCCAGCTGAAGCTGATATAGCTTCCTCTGGACCTCTTTGCTTTGTTCCTGTATTCTTTATTTATTCTGACGATATTCATCCACTGCATGAACTAAATGGTCATTAAAATCTCTATGAGATCCACAACCACATCCTCTAGCTTGGCTTTGATTTGGCTGGGAAGTGTCTCTATCACAGATTTTCTAAACATGACAGAAAACACCGGATGGATCTCAGGATCCTCATCCGTCTCCATGCGCCATCTGTCTACTTGGGCCTGCAGGTAGGATGCAGGGTCCTCTGTGTCACCAATGGGGAGACCTCTCATGTTTTAAGGATCCATGCGGACCGGGAACTCCCTCCTGAGTGTGGCCCACAACGCCCCTCTGTAATGATCAAGTGTAGTCTCATCATACTTTCCATCCAGTATATTCAACCCTCCATTCCTCAGTACAAACTCCATCTTGGATAACCCCAATACTCTTGCCAACAGAGCTTTCAGGTCCCCCACTGCAATTAGCTTTCCCACTGTGAGCTCCTCAAATGTTCTAATCCATTTAGACGCCCCGTTAATTATGTTAGGGAGTTTAGAAATGACTCCCTCCAAGTCCTGTGAACCCCACGGTTGATAATGGACCTGTTGTCCTTTGACTAGAGTAGGATAATTTCCTGATGACGTGTGGGGTGCTCTTTGTAATGCTTTACTGCAGACAGGCCCCTCTGTCTCTGGGTTGCATTTTTTTATCTTCTTCATTTAGTGTGACTTCCCCTTTAATTTTTACCGTGCCTATTAGCAATGGGTACAATGATGCTGGTTTGTACAGCGGTGGCTCAACCTTCAGAGGCAATGGTTGAGCCTTGTTGTTATTAGCTATTATTTCTCCCGCCACTCTCTGTAATGTTCGCCATCTCTCTCCTTCCTCTAAGAACAAAGCTAGAACTAACTTTTCCCTGTCCCTCTTTGCTGAGGCCGTTTTTCCACTTCTGTTATCTATGTAATTCCTTATTACTACCTCCATGTCCCTATACATTATTGGATCAAAAGTCCCTCCCATGGGCCATATAGTGCCTGCTCCTTCTGTCCTTTCTTCCCATTTCTCAGAGATCTTTTTCATCTCACCTTTGAGCAATAGACGGTCCCTACATAAAAATCTCTACCGCTGTTGGTGCCATTTTAAATTATTACTTTATTACTTTATTTATTTTTTCTGAAATACACTATTTATTAATACAATTTATTTGAGTTTATTCTAATAGTTAGTTTAAATACTTTATTATCTCTAAGCTACAAATGTGAACTCTTCCCAAGCGCTCGTCTCCCTCCCGAAGATTGGAATGTGGCCCCAACCCTTCACTGTTATCTTTTCTCAACCCTGCCTTGCAGGCTCCTGCTCGTCCCCTGTGTGTGCTCGTGCACATGAAGTTAGAGTTAGCGCGATTATGTTTAAGTCAAAGAAGATTTACACATTTATTCATTACTTCAACAAATTAACTATTCTCTATCCGTCTAATTTATTTATGATTATCAACTACTTTAAACAAATTAACTATTCTCTGTCCGCCTAATTTATTTATGACAGAATCAACAAAAAATAAACTCAGAGGTAACTTAATCCTAACACGACTTAAATACAGACAATAAGCCGATTCATACAATTTCTTTATATTACATTGAAAAATTTCAGAATTGTTTGTAATTAATTACAAATAAAAGGTTGACCGAGCGTAGAAACTGGCCTTTTGATTAAAACATGAACGGTCGGATGGATAATAAACCAACCAGAATTTCAAACTAGTACCTATTGCCACACAGTGCCAAGATCAGAATTACAAATTAACTATTTCAGTTAATGGGGTTCTCTTCAGAGAGAGAGAGAGAGGTCATGTTTCCCGAAGCTCCGCTAGGCATTGGAAAAAACTACTTGATTCATCGTTCAGATCTACTTTATCTTATTTTATTTACCTAACAGTATATAGTTTGTTTCCGTCGTCCTCAATCGCTCGATTCAACAATACATTTTGGCACTTTTTACTCCAGGATCAGACCGCAGAAAAAGCCTTGGACTTTCCTATCGCCAACATGCCTCCGCATTCGGATATCTCAGGCACGGAGACTGGGAAATGCACAGACTGCGCCAAACTGAAACAGACATTGGCTTTAATTGAAACGAGACTAGCAGCAGTAGAAAAATGCAAAGGACTCCTACAGGATACAGTGCCGATGGGTGAGTTTGCTGAGCTCACTCAGATACAGCAAGATGACCAAAGCTACACTGTATCCTTCCCGAAGCTGGACAAGAGAGAGACAGTTCCAGCTGCGTCTCACTGGCACAGAGTCGGCGCTAAGCCAAAGCAACATACCAAAGTGAATCAACAAGTTCACTCAACGCCAAATGCTAAACTACCCAAAGCTAAATTTACATGTATCAGCCGGATTAGCCCGTCACTGAAATTAACCCTGCCACTGAAGAACCGGTTCCTGCCACTTCAAGAGTCCAAGAACGCGCCTGCCACCGATGCACCCCTGAGCCCCGAGATGCGTCCGGACGGACAGTGCGGACAGAGACGGAACAACCAGTCGCCACGGAGGCGGGCTGCGCATGTGTCTGCCACCGTCCAACAAGGGCCCATCTCAGAGAAAGCAGATGAACCAGACACTCTGATTATAGGAGACTCAACTATCAAGGATATAACCGGTAAGAAGATCAAAACATGCATCTTCCCATATGGAATGGTTAGTGATATCAACCATAAACTTGCCAAAATCATATTGGAAAACCCCAAAATCTCACAGATTATTGTGCATGCAGGATTTAATGATATTCAAAGAGAACAGTCAGAACTTCTGAAGAGGGATTACACTGATCTATTGGATACACTGGACAAAATACACATCAAGTCTTTCATCAGTGGACCCATACCAACAGTTGACAGGGGAATAAACAGATTCAGTCGTCTACTTGCACTGAATACATGGCTTTCCAGAGTCTGCAATGAAAGAGGAAGGGACTTTATTGACAATTTCAACTTATTCTGGGGGCGCAAATATCTTTTCAGAGCAGATGGCCTACACCCAAACAGGTTAGGCTCAAAACTGTTGAGGGACAATCTTCTCTTCTCGCTTTACGCACAGGCCACAATCTTGCCATGGTCTGACGCACAGGCCACAATCAGAGCACAGGTTGAGAAGAAGCGAGACTACAGCCTCCCCCACACAACTACTCTGCCACTATCTGACACACAGATAGCAGACAGCCCACAGACCTTGAAGAGAGACAACAGCCCGCCCGACGCCATCAACACTGTGCCCTCCCCCATCGCTGATGCTGGCTTGGCGAGGAACGGCCACCCCCCTCCTCTGCATTCCCCCATCGACGATGACATCCAGCCTCATCTCTCCCATAGCCACAACAACAACTCCAGCTGGGATAGAGTCTCCGATGTCTCCCTTTGCGATTTTCCAGCCGAATTTAAGAAACTGGAATATGCTGGCATCAAACTTGCATCTGTGTCAATGATAGCATCGCCACGTCATGGCCGCAGGCTGCTATCACCCAGGAGGATGGCGCCCCACCCCCACCACCGTACTGATAGTAGTCCTGAGTATTACTGAGACAAAAAAGGGTTCAGCCGTAGACACAGTATAAAGGAAGTTTCTCATAATCTGCTGAACCCAAGGTTGCCTACGTCAAAGCAGGGCAACTTTCGCATTCATGCTGTAACCACTAAGAGAGTAAACAAAGGGAAACTTAGACACACTGCTAACCTCACAAATCTCATATCTATTGCCTCCAAACCAAAAACAACCTTAAAGCCTATCAACAGCACCATCAGGATGGCTCTACTTAATGTGAGGTCTCTTAATAACAAATAATTTTTAGTTAATGATTTTATTAACACTTCTAAACTGGATTTTATGTTTTTAACTGAAACATGGCTGGAACAAAATAACAGTGCAACCGTTCTGATAGAGACAGCTCCTCCCGACTATAACTTTTTTGATGCATGTAGATCTGGAAAAAGAGGTGGAGGGGTTGCTGCTATATTTAAAAATGTATTTCAGGGGAAACAGATGTTAGTTGGTGATTTTCCATCGTTTGAATACCTTAGTGCTGTATTGAAATGCTCCCCCAGAGTTCTCCTATTAATTATTTACAGGCCACCCACATATTCTGCAAATTTTTTCGATGACTTCACAGAATTATTGTCTAGCATCTCCACAGAATTTGACTGTCTAGTTATAACTGGTGACTTCAATTTTCATACTGATGATTTGAATGACAAGTGTGCAAAAAAACTTTTTACCATTTTGGACACATTTGAACTGTCTCAACATGTGAAAGAGGCTACTCATTGTAAGGGGCACACTCTAGACCTGGTTATCACAAAGGGCCTCAATGTTTCTGATCTCTCTGTGACTGATCCTTCCTTGTCTGACCACTTTTGTGTTTTCTTTAACATATCTTTTATTCCCGACATACAGACAAAATCAAACACTGTCAAAAAACGGTATATCAATGAAGATTCTAATGTACTTTTTAAAAAGGCCATCTCCTTGCTACCACCTCTAAACCCTTGTTCGGCTGATGATCTTGTAGAAAACTTTAATTTGAAAATTTTGAAAGTCATAGATGTCATTGCACCTTATAAGGTTAAAACGATTTCTGGAAAGCAAAAGGCACCCTGGAGAAAAGCTGCTTCTGTAACAGCACAGAAAAAAGAATGCAGGAAGGTTGAACGCATCTGGCGTAAAACAAAACTTCATATTCACCATGATATCTATAAAGAGAGCCTCCGTGCCTACAATTTAGACTTAAAAAATGCTAGAGAAACATTTTTCTCCAATATCATTAAAACCAACACTAATAATGCAAAAACCCTATTTGCAACTGTTGACAGACTGACCAACCCCCCAACACAAATTCCACCTGATCTCCATTCCACGCAGAAATGCAATGAGTTTGCAGCTTTTTATACTGATAAAATTGAAGGTATCAGACGCGCCATCAATATCTCCACTTCAAACAAAAATGTTGGACTACCACCCTGTTCAGGCAAAAATAACGTAGCAAGGATGGCATGCTTTAATGTTATAGACTCTCAAAATCTTGTGGAAACTGTGACACAACTAAAGACATCCACCTGTTGCCTTGATACTATACCTACCAACCTCTTTAAGAATGTTTTCGACTGCCTAGCAGCAGACATATTGCAGATAGTTAACAACTCTCTCCAGTCAGGCAATTTCCCAAAAGCTTTGAAAACTGCAGTTATTAAACCCCTTTTAAAAAAGCGGAGCCAAGATGCCTCTGTTATTAACAACTACAGACCAATATCAAATCTACCCTTCATAAGTAAAATCATTGAGAAAGTTGTCCTCCAGCAACTTAATCACTTCCTGGCATCAACTGGTTGCTATGACACCTTCCAATCAGGATTTCGACCCCTGCACAGCACGGAGACCGCCCTTATTAAAGTTGTAAACGACATCCGTCTTAACACAGACTCTGGCAAAATCTCAATACTAATGCTACTTGACCTCAGTGCTGCATTCGACACTGTAGACCATACATTACTTCTGGACAGGTTAGAAAACTGGGTGGGGCTTTCAGGCACCGTCTTAAATTGGTTCAGGTCCTACCTACAAAATAGGAACTACTTTGTTTCCATTGGCGACTTTGTATCAGAATCAACCAACGTGACATGTGGAGTCCCACAAGGTTCGATCTTAGGACCCTCTTTATTCAACATCTACATGCTCCCACTAGGGCAAATCATGCAAAATAACAATATTGACCATCATTGCTATGCTGATGACACGCAAATCTATGTATCGCTATCACCAAATGACTATCGGCCCATAGATCTGCTGTGCCAGTGCATTGAGCAAGTGAAAGAATGGATGTGCCAAAATTTCCTTCAACTAAATGAGGACAAAACAGAGATAATTGTATTTGGTTCTAAAACGGAAAGGCTTAAAGTAACCGAACACCTTCACTCTCTGTCCCTGAAAACCTCAATCAAAGCCAGAAATCTAGGGGTTATCATGGATTCAGATTTACATTTCGACAGTCACATCAAATCAGTTACAAAATCTGCATATTATCACCTTAAAAATTTAGCAAGACTTAGAGGGCTCATGTCCACCGAAGACTTACAAAAACTTGTACATGCCTTTATCACTAGTAAGCTTGATTACTGCAATGGTCTCCTTACAGGTCTCCCAAAACAAACTCTGAGGAAGCTTCAGCTTGTTCAGAATGCTGCTGCTAGAGTTCTAACAAAGACCAAAAAATTTGATCATATTACACCAATTCTGTAATCGTTACATTGGCTTCCTGTAGGTCAGAGAATTGACTTTAAAATCATGTTGCTAACCTATAAATCCCTACATGGTTTAGGCCCAAAATATTTAACTGATATGCTTCCACTACATCAGCCTTCTAGACCACTAAGATCCTCTGAGACCAATCTGTTAATTATCCCCAGAGTAAACACAAAACATGGGAAAGCAGGATTTAGTTACTATGCAACAAATAGCTGGAATAAACTCCCAGAGGATTTAAGACTTGCCCCAACTCTGAGCACCTTTAAAACAAGACTGAAGACTTTTATGTTTGCTATAGCTTTCTGCTAAATCTTAAATACATTTAACTTTGCCTTTACTTTCTATTTTAATACTAAAATGCCTTTTTCTATTTTATGTTTGCTTTAGCTTTCAGCTAAATATCTATTATTTTATTTTATTGTATGACAATGTTTATATGTGAAGCACTTTGAGTCTGCCTTGTGTATGAAAAGTGCTATATAAATAAAGTTGCCTTGCCTTAATCCAAGAGCTGCATCTCAATCGGTCCACGATCAGCACATTAAATTCATTCACATGGCACTCCAAACAACAAGCCTATTCTTCCAAAACAATGGCTGAATACACACTCGACCAGATCAAAAACAGACAAGAAACTTCTCAAAATACCAACTCAAACGGTACTCCAACCTAGAACCTTATCTATTCAAAAGTGTGAGAAGCCTGTTTTCTCAAAATGCCAAGAACGGAACTCGAAATTCACCCTCAATTGTTGCAGGATTTGCAGTTCAACCGCTCCAAGATTAGAATTGAAAATTAACCAGTCGGCATCCCAAGGAAACTCTTCTCAAATAAAATGAATTCATCGACGGCAATGAATTCCAACCCAGCTCTCTACTCTCAGTCTCAGAAATCCAACAGGTCAATCGACCTGCGGACCTGCACTGTCCTATTTGAACTTTCCCACTAATTCGATCCTCTAGAATACAGCCACAGGACTTTATAATAGGTCTATTTAACCAAAACCTCAACACTCCAAATAACAACAACTCGTATCAAAAAATAGGAGCCACAAAGCGTCTTGGTCATTTAGAACCACAGAGCGCCTAGGGCCTATGTGCGCGCACGTCAATCTCTTCCGGAGCTCCCGTCTCTCTCTCTCTCTCTTTAGGTTCGTTTGACTGAAGAGACACTTTGCCCGTTCACCAAGCGTTCAGACGGGGCAAAAACAGATCAACCAACCATTAAATTAGTGGTAAGCCAAACTTACAGAGAATAATTTTGTGCGCTTGGTTGTGTGATTCGTCCGCGCCCCGCCTTGCAGCCCGGCAGTTGGGCTGTCTCTTTTCAGTCCTGGTCGCGACGCCAATATGTTGAAGATTAACCGAGTTATAAAACACTTAGACTAATTTAAGAGAGAGAGTGTAAAAGAAATCGAGGGGTCCGGAGCAAGAATTGAAAAAAGACTTTATCGTGAAGAAAAACAACAACGATAACAGCCTGAGTAGATCTATAGAGTCACTGCTCGAACATCGATCCCAGCTTCTCTTTATACACACATACATACAAGAATTCCTTTGTCCCAATGGAGGTTTCCGCCCACATCAATCTTCGTCTCAGCAAACTATCAACAAAGTGATTTTGGACACCAGTCAGAGGCCAGCATGCATTAACCCCGTAGTCTAAATAAACATAGGGCGGAAGGCTGAGGTCAACATGGCTTAACCTCGTAGCTTCCTGCTCATTTCTGTGTCCCACCATCTGTTCTGTACCCTGACTCTGCAGGTATCATGTGTCTTATACCATTAAGATATAATACCTAATAATAATCATGGTTTACCATAGAATATACTCATTAATTTCTACCACAATAGCACTTGTTATGCTACCATTACGTCTGCACATTATTATGGCTCCTATTGCACTCCTACCATCCCTGGAGAGGGACCCCTCTTCTGGGTTCCTTCTCCAGGTTCCCTGATATTCGGGGGGGTTTCCCTGGCCTTTGGGGGGCTAGGGTCAAGAAGCGGCCTGTGAAGCCCTACAGATCACTGGTCCAGGTCGTTCTAAACTGTTTGACCTCATGGGGATGTGGTGTTTCAAGGCTGCTCGGACGGCCGGGGAGTTTCCCCCTCAGAGCCATCCCACCGAATACAGACATGTTGCCATGGCTGAGAATATATTGTGAAATACAGTCAATAATTATTCTGACGACATGGAAAAAAAACACAAGACTACGCACACACACAGACACACACAGACACACACACACACACACACACACACACACACACACACACACACACACACACACACACACAGACCACAGATAACAAGGGGTTATCAAAGGGTTTAGCGTCCTGTAGCTCTACGTATCTGGAGACGCAGAGGTGCAAAGGAGGAAATTAAGATATCAAGGTAAATAAGTTTCTTCATTACTATGACCATATAAACCCTCAAGTCTGCAAGTATCCATCACAGCTTGCACAACTGCGAAGATGTCTGTTTGTGTGTGTGTGTGTGTGTGTTTGTGTGCGTGTGTGTGTCAACATTAACTTTTTTATGAGGCCTTTTCCATCGGATAAGTACATTAACCTTTTACTTGTCAAAGCACAAAAGTCACTTTTACGAGTAAAAATTGTTCATCTTACAATTGAATTTTTTTTCATGATGTTTGCGAACAGAGAATGCGGAATTCAAAAGAACCAACAGTTGCAATCATTCACACCATGTCAACCACACTCACTAAAACAGCCATATCCCTCCTCTCATTCACACCGCCTCTGAGCAATGTTTAAATCCTCACTTCTTCTCAATAGACTAATTTCCATCTTTAAACTGTTCAGGAAGTCCCATAGACCAGTCCCTCTTCATGGAGACACAGCTGGGTCCAGGGGAGTCTGCTCTCTCCTGCTGCTCTGGGCTTCACCGCAACACAGCTGTTACTCAGACTAATGATGAAGTCATGATATACATCCAAACAGTGTCACAAACATAGAAATGTTTTGGTAAGACTTTACAATAAGGTACGCAAAAACGTGGGTAGTTACTGAGGAATGAGTGAGGAACGAATGATGAACGACCAGGGCCCTACCTGGGGCCCTAACGGCGCCCTGAGTGGCGGTTAGTCAGTAACTACTGAGGAGTTACTGGTAAACAGACTAGGGGATACTGTTTTCGTTACTGAGTAACGAATGATGAACTGGGGCCCTAACTGGGGCCCTAAGTGACAGTTATTCAGTAACTACTGAGGAGTTATGAATCATTCTTTACTTATTCGTTCCTCAGTAACTACCCAATTTTTTACATACCTTGTTTTAAAGTGTTACCCACACACACACACACGCACGCACACACGCACACACACACACACACACACACACACACACACACACACACACACACACACACACACACACTGTAAAGACAGAGATCGCATTTAGATTAAAATAAATAGCATCGCATCGTTGAGGACGACCTCTAGTGGCGTGGAGGGGAAATGCGCAAATCACACGTGTTCGATTTGTAAACACACCGGGTGGCACTTGCCTGATTACGGCACGTGAGGTGAGTGAGCACGGGTGAGGCTTTAAAGGTCCCCGATTTCTGGCCGGGCTTAGAAGGGTTTGTGCATTGGAGGACACGAGAGCACGCATTGGTATGTAATTTATATTTTGAACTAAGGTGTAGTTTGCACAATGCGTATGTTTCTGGGACTTTTTCCCGTTTGTTATGTCTTCCATGTGACAGCGCATGGGACGGCGCAGACGCGTTAGTGACGTCTTGGGCATATTAGGCCGTAAGGTGAACACGGTTTTCGTTTCAGCCCGTTCCACTCACTGGCATCTACACAATCTTTAGCTTATAAAAAAGAACAAGTCGTGGTTAGTTACCAAAAAAAAGTTTGTCGCTGATTTTCCAGTCGATTGTCTATATGGCTTTGTTTTATGCAGAACTAGAGACTTCAGAGCGTAATAAGATTTTTGTCGGGAGCCGTGCCATGGTTCGACACGTGATCATGCTACACCAATGAGAAGGCTGCTTTTTGACAACAGAATGGAAAAATGGCGGAAAACAACCGAACATCCTCAAAAGTGGACTAAATTAATTCTAATTAGTGCTGTATACATAGCCGTGTCCAAGAATAACAATGAGGCAAATATACGATAATGTTATTTTTATGTTAAGTCATTTACATCAAGTTTGACATACATGGGAATAAAATAAAAAATAATAATAATCCATTTTATTTAAAGCGCCTTTCATGACACCCAAGGTCGCTTCACAAACAATCATCTCATTACAATTACAATAATCTCATAGAAATAAATAAAAATAAGAAAAATAATAGTCAGTCAGTCAGTCCATAAGCTATCTTGAAGAAATTAGTTTTAAGTCTGCTTTTAAAGTCAGTAATTGAGTCACAGTGTCTGATGTAGTCTGGCAGTGAATTCCACAACTTGGGGGCGATGTAGCTGAAAGCCCTCTCTCCCAGGGTGCTGAGGTTCGCCTTAGGGACATGCAGTAGGCCTGCTGTGGAGGATCTCAGTGAGCGGGCAGGAGTGTAGGATTCCAGGAGGTCAGAGAGGTAGGTGGGGGTATTGTTGTGTAGGGACTTGTAGGTCAGGAGCAGGACTTTAAATTGAATTCGGTAGGCTACTGGAAGCCAGTGCAGTTGGATAAGCAATGGTGTTACATGGCTGGTGGATTTAGAGCGTGTTACAATCCTTGCTGCAGAATTCTGGATGAGTTGGAGCCGGTGGAGTAGCTTATTTGGGATTCCAGACAAGATGGAATTACAGTAGTCGAGGCGGGATGTCACATATGCATTCACAAGGACTTCTGCATTCTGCTGGGTGAGCGCTGGGCGAAGCCGTGCAATGTTCCTTAGATGGTAAAAGGCACTTCTTGACATACTGTTTATGTTGTGGCAACCCGGCGCTCGGTTGGGCCGGGTTCCACGGACAAACGACACTTTGGTGTGAAGTATAAGCCATTTCAGGCATTTATTAACACTCACTTCAAATCAGAACAACGAAGGAGACGCGGTCTCTAGGGCCTCCGTGGGCCTCCAGGCTCTCTCTCACCAGAGCGCCACCTTCTTCCTTGCTCTCCCGACCCGTGCTGTGCTGTGCCTCCTTTTAAAATGGCTCCTCAGCTTTCGGCCAGGTGTCCCCCAATCACCCTGATTGGGGAGCCGAATGGGCTGCTCTCCATCGCCGGCTGGTGGGTGGGGGTGGTATACCCAGTCCTTTACGGTACCCCGGGCCTGTCCAGGCCGAGGCTTCCGTGGCGGGATGCCACAATGTGTGCACTGAATGATAGTGTATTGTCCAGTATGACACCAAGGCTCTTGACCTGGTTGGAGCAAGGGATGGTGCTGCCATCTACACATATGGTGAAAGGTTCCATCTTAGCAAGAGCTGATTTGGAGCCAACCACTAGCAGCTCAGTCTTACTGCTATTAAGTTTGAGGTAATTTTGTGTCATCCATAAGTTGATGTCATGGAGGCAGGCAGTAAGTACAGCTGGCGGAAGTGTAGCAGTGGGCTTTGTTGAAAGGTAGAGCTGGGTGTCGTCAGCATAGCAGTGGAATTGAACACCATGTTGCCTGAGGATAGTGCCAAGTGGGAGGAGGTAGATGATGAATGATGATGATGAATGATGATGATGATGAATGAATGAATGATGAATACACATTACTGACGATCTTACATGGACTGTGAACACCCAGCACACCGAAGAAATCAAGGCAAAGACTGTACTTCCTACATCAGCTGAGGAAGTTCAGAGCATCCGCACCCATCAGCTGTGTGTCCTGACAGCATCACTTGGTATGGGAACTGTACAGCCTGTGACTGCAGCACCGAATCATCAGAGCATCTCTCCATATTCTGCAGGAGACCTACAAGAAAAGACTTACCTACCAGCGCCCAAGGTATTGTAAAGGATTCTTAACATCCTGACCATGGACTTTTCAAAACACTGAGGGCAAAATATTTCTTGATCTTTCTTTCTTCACACTCGCACAGAAAAAACAGTAGTATTTCTATGTATGTGACAAATAAACCTCCATGTATCAATAAAAGGCAGTAATTGTACTTATACCAATGACCATCTGTTTGTTCATTCATTCATTCTTCCACAAATGTAAACAACACTAATGAACCATAAAAACACTCTTTATGAAACATGAAATATGATATATAAAACTGTACAAAACTGAATAAGAAATAACAGATTAGGGACACTCAGTCCTCACTGTCAGTGTCAGTGTCAGGACAGTTATCTTCCAGTTACTCTGATTCTTTTGTGTTGGCACAACTACGGCAACGACATAGGTCTGTGCAACACAATCCTGCAGAAAAACAGGAACATCTGTCTGTCTCACAGGCACCTTTGCAGCCACAGTGTATCACATGCAAAACACTGTCAGGGGCCGGATTTCTAGTCATCCAGGTGACGTGCAAGTTCCCATCAGTTTTATATATCATATTTCATGTTTCATAAAGAGTGTTTTTATGGTTCATTAGTGTTGTTTTCATTTGTGGAAGAATGAATGAATGAATGAATGAACAAACAGATGGTCATTGGTATAAGTACAATTACTGCCTTTTATTGATACATGGAGGTTTATTTGTCACATACATAGAAATACTACTGTTTTTTCTGTGCGAGTGTGAAGAAAGAAAGATCAAGAAATATTTTGACCTCAGTGTTTTGAAAAGTCCATGGTCAGGATGTTAAGAATCCTTTACAATACCTTGGGCGCTGGTAGGTAAGTCTTTTCTTGTAGGTCTCCTGCAGAATATGGAGAGATGCTCTGATGATTCGGTGCTGCAGTCACAGGCTGTACAGTTCCCATACCAAGTGATGCTGTCAGGACACACAGCTGATGGGTGCGGATGCTCTGAACTTCCTCAGCTGATGTAGGAAGTACAGTCTTTGCCTTGATTTCTTCGGTGTGCTGGGTGTTCACAGTCCATGTAAGATCGTCAGTAATGTGTATTCCCATGTATGTCAAACTTGATGTAAATAACTTACCATAAAAATAACATTATCGTATATTTGCCTCATTGTTATTTTTGGACGCGGCTATGTATACAGCACTAATTAGAATCAATTTAGCCCACTTTTGAGGATGTTCGGGTGTTTTCCTCTATCATTAACGTTGTTTCTAACCACACGGGAGCCGCCATTTTTCCATTCTGTTGTCAAAAAGCAGCCTTCTCATTGGTGTAGCATGATCACGTGTCGAACCGTGGCACGGCTCCCGACAAAAATCTTATTACGCTCTGAAGTCTCTAGTTCTGCATAAAACAAAGCCATATAGACAATCGACTGGAAAATCAGCGACAAACTTTTTTTTGGTAACTAACCACGACTCGTTCTTTTTTATAAGCTAAAGATTGTGTAGATGCCAGTGAGTGGAACGGGATTCATTTTCTAAAGGACTTTTCGTGCTTCACCTTGCGGCCTATATTTGGTGGAGGCGCACATGATGAAAATGTTTGCGTGGAAGACCATCGTTATTTTACAACACAGTGATGTTAGATATCATAGTGATATTGTAATTATATATTTGTTTATGATATCTAACCGAATTACTTGGATTTGTTTGATATCTAACAGATATTTGGATTTGATTTAAATGTTTGATTAGGCATTTTGATTTATTTGAGTTGATTTATTTTACTAACTTGATTTAATTTGTCTTTATCAATAGGTTTTCAACCTAATCCTAATCCGAATCCGAATCGCAATACGGAATGCTTGTTCAATAAAAGGAAGGAGAAGGATTTGAGCTGTCCTGTGTACTCTGTCTAACAGTGCCATTTCAAGTTTGGCAAGCACAAATGAAAACATCACCCAGATAACTTGACAGTTGAAAACCAGCGGAGCAGCTTGGAGAAGAGGATAAAAGGCCTTGGAAGTCCAGGAAAAGCTGTTGACGCAGGAGAAGAGAGCTGTGCTGGTCCGTGAGGTCAAGATGGCGGAAGATGTTGTGGGAAAGACGGTGAAGCAGCTCAAGAAGGAGAGAACCGCTGCGAAAAGCACCTTCACCAGACAGGCCAACTTCCTCAGCAAAGGGGCAGACAGCATGGTGGAAGCAGAGCTGAGGGAGGAGTTTGCCGAGCTCTCATACTGCCGGAAAATCGTTCTTGAAGCAAATGATGATTACAAGACAGGGCTTTTGGCTGAGTCTCAAGAGCCAGAAGAGGAAGACGTGGTTCTCGAAGAGAAGGAGGAGCTAGACGTTGAGAGAACCGCTAACGAAGCAGAAGCAAGGTTTGGAGAGGTGAGAAGAATTGTCCAAACAAACCTGTGGTCCAGATATGGCCAATACGCTATTACAACTGCAATCATTGAAGGAGAGAAGGCCTGCGGTCGGGCGGAGAAGTTACCTGTGGAGAGTACTCACCTGGATGCATATGAGATGCACCTGACTCTACTGGAGAAAAGGATCAATGAGGCTGCCAGAGTTATGTCAACCTGGGAGCGGTGGATCCCCAAGGCTGAAAGAGAGGAGCTAGATGGCAGGGTCAAGGACCTGAAAGCTTTGAACGGCAACCTTGAACTGAGGAAGGCTGAGTTTGTCACTGCACGGAGGATGTCGAAGGATGCACTGGCTGCAGGAGCCTCAGGACCTTAAGCAGTGAGAGCACATCCCCCGCCAGCAAAACCAATTGTCAGAATAAAACCAACCACACTGCCCATCTTTTCAGGCTGCAAAAGAGAATACCACAGATGGAAGAAAGACTGTGAGAGCCTTCAAAGACAGGGAGAGCCGTCTGGCTCAGCCGAAGTCAAGAAAATTCAACTCCTGGACAGTGTGGATGACAAGATTGGGAAGGATATCCGGCTGTCAACCTACAACACTGCAGAGGATATGTTCAGAGTCATGGACAACCGGTATGGAAATAAATCAACCATTGCCATAGAAATCCTGGAGGAGTTGGAGCGAATACCCCCTGCAAGGGGAAGCCAGCCAAGGAGAGTCATCGACCTGATCCAAGCAGTGGAAAAATCCCTAGCAGACCTCACAGAGCTGGGAAACTCTGGCGCAATCAAGAACCCTCTCGTCATTAAATCCATTGAGAGCAAGTTACCCGACTTTGTGAAGAGAGACTGGCTAGCCTTTATGGTGAATTCTAGCAATAATGTCACCACAGACAACCACTTTGACATGCTCCTGAAGTTCCTAAAGAATCAAGAAGAGATCCTAGAGAGACTTGACCAGCTAAGGTTTGTGGAGAAGATGGAGAAACCAGAACGTGAGAAGAAATATGAAAGAAAGTATGCTTCTACAAGAACCACAAAGAAAGGAGGGCTGGAAGATGTGTAGTTGTCTGCGGTGATGGAAGGCACAGTGACAAGATTTTCTTCTGTAGAAAGTTCAAAGGGCTGAAGCTACAAGAGAAGAATGCTGTTGTAAAGAAGCTGGGAGCATGCAGAAAATGTCTTGGATGTCATGAAGATGATGGATACTGCAGAGACACTTTCCTATGCAGGAACAAAGACTGTAAGAAGGGAGACTCCTCAGATCACCATTACTTTATTTGCCCCAAAGGAGAATACAAGAGTGGAAACGAGGAGAGAAGTGGGAAAGACGGCAGAGGAAAGAGCAGACTGACAGCCGAACAGGAAGGATTCTTGGCTGAGCTGTCCTCAGTGCAAGCAGAAAGGTGCAGAATGGCATTCACAAACAAAGCTACAGAGGGTTGCATGAAGAACCACCAGTCCCAGCTATTGAAGAAAAGTGGCCTGTGTGAGCTTCCTGTCATTATGATGCTGATGGAGGTAACTGCTAATGCTGGGCAGAAGATTGGAGCTCTTGTTGATCTTGCCTCAGGCACGAAATATATCACCCATAAGGCTGCACACAGGCTGAGGCTATGGAGTGAAGAAGTAACCCTGATTGTGCATGGGGTAGGCGGAATGACCATCAAGGTGAACACGGAAAGATATCTTCTTCGAGTCAGAGTGAAAACCCCCAAAGGAGCGAAGAAGGCTCATGAACTGATCTGTTACGGCCTGGATGAGATTGCCAAGGTGCACAAAGTTGTCAAGCCGGAAAAGTTGCAGAAGTTCTTCCCAGAAGTGAAGCTTGAGGAATTAAGGAGGCCGGAAAAGATTGATCTGCTCATCAGCCATCGCGAGGGAAGACTTGCTCCACAAAGGGTTAAAGTTGTTGGGGACCTCGTCTTGTGGGAGAGTCCATTGGGAATGACAGTGGGCGGAGCACACCCTGACCTGTTCGAGGAGTTAGAGGTGACAGCACATCCAAAACACACTTCGCTCGCTCCATGAGAACTGCTGCAGTCAAGTATGAGGAGATAGTTGAGAGCCCAAGTACTGAAGCAGCCCGTATGCAGCGAAAGGACAGTTATGTGGATGACATTCTAACTTCCCATAACAGCCTGGAGGAACTAGACGAGATCACTGAAGGGGTGGAAGAAATTCTGAGAGCCGGAGGCTTCTTTCTGAAACCGTGGGTCCGGTCAGGCCAAAGTGGGAGGCCAGAGGCTGCAGCAAAGGTCCTGACATCAAGAGTGGAAGGGATGGAGAAGAAGAAGACCTTCATCCTCCCAAACCAAATGAGGGATGAAGATAACAAAGCCCTGGGCATTGGGTACAAGGTGGAGGATGACAAGCTCTACATGATGGCCTCGATCAACTTTTCCAAAAGGAAAAAGAAGATGAGAGTAGGCAAGGATCTTCTCAGAATGGAGGTGAAACCTGGAACGCCTAACCCGCTGACAGGAAGGGACCTGTTAAGCCAAGTAGCTGGACTCTACGACCCCATCGGTTTGGTATCACCTCTGAAACAGAAGGGCGCTATCCTTGCTAGGAGAGCATTCCAGGAGGCAGGAGGAGGGAAGTTGACCCGTGAGACCTGGGATAAACCACTGTCAGAGAGCCTCAGAGAAGAAGCCATTCAGCTGTTTGAGGAGTATGCGCAGCTTGGACAAGTTCAGTTTCAAAGAAGCTTGACACCAGCTCACTGGAAAGGGAAACCATGGGGAATCACATTCTCAGACGGGAGTGACAAATCATATGGCTGTGATGTACCTGAGGTGGAACACTAGTGAAGGAGTCGATATCCGGTTTGTAGAGTCGAAAGCCAAGCTGACTCCACTGGATCAGAAAGGGGAGGCCGTGAAGGCTGAAATCTGCAGCGCAGTCTTTGCAGCCAGGCTCAGGAAGTATGTTGAGAAGCATGGAGGCCTGGAGATAGAGCGATGGCTCCATCTGGTGGACAGTCAAACAGTCCTAGGAGCCATTCAAAGAGAGAGTTATGGGTACCAAACTTTCTTTGCGAACAGAGTGGGTGAAATCCAGAAGGCTGGCCCAGTTGAAGACTGGTGGTGGATCCCTGGAGAGCTTAACATTGCTGACATCATTACAAGAGGAGGCACTCATGAAGATCTAAAGGAGGATTCCACATGGCAATATGGACCAGAGTTCCTAAAGTGGCCAGTGGAGGAGTGGCCTAAAAAGTCAGCAGGAGAGGTTGCAGCGCACGCTAGAGAGAGTGTCAACAGACTCCAGAGAAAGGCATTCTCAGCAGGAATGACAAGGGCTCAAGCAAAAATAAGCCAAGCAAGTGCCCCACAAAAAGACCTGAAGGATGAAAGTGAAGAGAAAAGTATGGCGGCTGATCCAGCTCTTCTGGCAGGAAGGCCACCCAGGAGATGGAAAATAAAGAACCTACTGGAAGTGAGGAATTACAGCTCCTTGTCCAAGCTGGTCAGGATCATCGCCTGGATATGGCGAGCTGCCAAGAAGTGGATAGAGATGAAAAGCCAGTCAAGAACTCAAGAAGCTAAGCATGAAGTGTCATCACTAAAGGAAAAGGCCAAGCAAACTGTGCTTACAGTGAGAGAGCGTGAAGATGCCCTCAGGGATCTCTTTGGTGAAGCTCAGGAAGGTGTAGCTTTTCCTGACACTACCCTAAGCAGACTGGCAGTATACAGAGATGTGGACTCTGAGCTCTTGGTTTGTGGAGGCAGGATTCAGATGTTTGATGAAGACAAAACTGCAGTGCCCGTCTTACCATACGAGGCATGGGTGTCTACATTGCTGGCACAGGAAGCCCACAAGGCAAACCATGAGGGAATAGCAGGAACCTTGCTCAGGATGAGGAAAAAAGCCTGGGTAATCAAAGGTCGAAGAATTGCAAAACAAGTAGTAGACAGTTGTGTGGTATGCAGGAAAAACAGGGCAAAACAGTGCCAGCAGATCATGAGTGACTTGCCACCAGAGCGAACAGGCCCAGCATTGCCATTTGAGTTTACAACCATGGACCTGTTCGGACCTTATGAGGTAAAAGATGAAGTGAGGAAAAGAGTCAAACTCAAAGTCTGGGGGGTTGTATTCTGCTGCATGGCTTCAAGAGCCATACACACTGATGTTGTGAGTGACCAGTCTTCTGAGGGATTTCTTCTGGCCTACCAAAGATTCTCTGCACTGAGGGGACACCCTAGGAAATTGTGGACAGATCCTGGCACAAACTTTGTAGGGGCCAGACCTGCTCTGGAGGAGCTTCACAGATTTCTGAGCAAACTGAACAGGTCTCAGATTGAAGAGGAAGCTGTCAATCATGGAACAGAGTCGTCATGGAGGATTCACCCTGCGGACTCTCCCCACAGAAATGGAGCAGCAGAGGCAGCTGTCAAGATAGTGAAGCGGGCCCTGAACAACATTGGTGGTGATGGAGTTCTCACATGGGGGGAATTCCAAACATTCCTCTTCATGGCAGCCAACCTGGCAAATGAAAGACCGATAGATGCTAGGATTCAAAGCCGAGAGGACTGTGTGGAATACATCAGTCCCAATTCCCTCATACTGGGACGAGCCAGCCCAAGAGGAGACCCGGGAGATTTCAAGTTTGAAGGTTACCCATACAAGAGACTCCAAACCATACAAGCAGAGGTCAGCAAATTCTGGAAAAAGTGGTGCCAGCTAGCTGGTCCTAACCTGTTCATAAGGAGCAAGTGGCACACAAGAGAGAGGAACGTTGCAGTGGGAGATGTGGTCTGGCTGGCCGACCAAAATGCCTTGAGGAGTCAATACAAATTGGCCAGGGTAGTCAGTGTTAATGCTGACCGAAGAGGAATCGTCAGAGATGTAAATGTGAGGACCTTTCCAAGCTACCCTGTTCCAGTCATGAAGCCAAGCACAGGGGACACGAGCAGACAAGGAGCCAGGAGACGATTGAAGAGGATCCCTGTGTCCATTCTCTGCAGGGATGTGAGACGACTGGTCATCCTTCTTCCTGTTGAAGAGCAACGAAAGACTGAAATAGATAGTGTGACCTCCTTGGGTTGAGCAACCAGGAGGTCAAGTGGGAGGTGTAAAGACAGAGATCGCATTTAGATTAAAAGAAATAGCATTGCATCGTTGAGGACGACCTCTAGTGGCGTTAGGGATGGGAATTGATAAGAATTTCACGATTCCGATTCCGATTCCGATTCTGCTTATCGATCCGATTCCTTATCGATTCTCTTATCGATTCTCATTGGGTGAGAAAATAAGTATAAATGTGTTTGTTTGCATTACATCGCTTTAATATCTGATCAGAAGTGCTTCTAGTATTAGGAAATTGTACATTTTCAAATCAATTGGTCTAGACAAAAAAATATATCGCTTTTTAAGCCCAAATGCCATCATTATGTGCCATACAACTAAAAACACAGACTGAAAACAGTCAAGTAAGAGCTTGTGCCTTTTGGAATTCTAACAGTGCTCATTTGCATTCAACTTGTAACAAAATTAAACTGACATATACAAAATGAAGCATTGATTAGACAGAGATTTATTAGATGGGCCTACCTAATAAACCGTTGGAACACACAAGACCGGAAACCATAGCAATGCCGGTAAACAAACCCCGAGAAGCCAAATCCCTATGAGAGCTCCCCACGCTACGGCCATCCGGAGGCGACAGAGCTGTTGGCCGTGATATTATATATACAATTATAATATAGTATATAATATATTATATACTATTATATATAGAGATCCGGGAGTCGCAAACTGCAACAATCACTTTCTCCTCCATTCCGCGGTTCACCCGGACTGCACTGCACTGAGTTTGACGGCTGAACGCTGATTGGCTGTTACGTTACACATGTCACTCAGTTATCACGCTGTTGAACGCTGATTGGCTGTCATCACGACAAAAACTTGTCGCCGGTTTTCTCCCGCGACAAACTCGCCCTTATACGCGTCTCTACGTTCACTTTGTATGGGATCTTGTCGCCCCGTCGCGTTTGGTTTGAACGCACAATGCGATTCTTCCTCGGCGGCGACATGTTTGCTGCGTTCTGAACCAAATCAAAGCAGCGTGTGTGTGACGTCACGACGCATTTGCCGCGACCGGAACCGATAAGCGGAATCGTTAAGCAGGCTTGCTAACGATTCCAAGGAATCGGTTGACTCGGAACCGGTTCTGAACAAGAACCGGTTCTCGATTCCCATCCCTAAGTGGCGTGGAGGGGAAATGCGCAAATCACACGTGTTCGATTTGTAAACACACCGGGTGGCACTTGCCTGATTACGGCACGTGAGGTGAGTGAGCACGGGTGAGGCTATAAAGGTCCCCGATTTCTGGCCGGGCTTAGAAGGGTTTGTGCATTAGAGGACACGAGAGCACGCATTGGTATGTAATTTATATTTTGAACTAAGGTGTAGTTTGCACAATGCGTATGTTTCTGGCACTTTTTCCCGTTTGTCATGTCTTCCATGTGACAGCGCATGGGACGGCGCAGACGTCGTTAGTGACGTCTTGGGGATGTTTGGTGGAGGCGCACATGGTGAAAATGTTTGTGTGGAAGACCATCGTTATTTTACAACACAGTGATATTAGATATCATAGTGATATTGTAATTATATATTTGTTTATGATATCTAACTGAATTACTTGGATTTGTTTGATATCTAACAGATATTTGGATTTGATTTAAATGTTTGATTAGGCATTTTGATTTATTTGAGAACTAACTTGATTTAATTTGTCTTTATCAATAGGTTTTCAACCTAATCCTAATCCGAATTCGAATCCGAATCGCAATACGGAATGCTTGTTGTTCATGTTTAAAACAATTCATGTTCAATAAAAGGAAGGAGAAGGATTTGAGCTGTCCTGCGTACTCTGTCTAACAGTGCCATTTCAAGTTTGGCAAGCACAAATGAAAACATCACCCAGATAACTTGACACACACACACACACACACACACACACACACACACACACACACACACACACACACACACACACACTGTGGGATCCCGTTCCCCCGTGGGTCAGAATCCCGGAATAAATCGCTTAGTCTCGTACAGGGAAAGCCTCACTCGGCATTTAATGTTTCACAAAAACAGAATAACTGGTGCACACGACTTTAGGGTCTCCGTGAGCCTCTAAATGGCGCGCTGGTTCGGCTGTCCTCTCCAGGTCGCTGTCGCTCCTCTTCTGCCCCTGGTTGCCGCATGCCGGCTCCTTATATCGTGGCTTCCGGGTCTCGTCCTCTCCACCGCCGGCTGTTTGCACTCACGTCCATTAGCGAGCCCTAAGGGAGGCTCTTTGTCGCCGGCTAGTGGATGGCGGTGGTATATGCCATCCAACACGAACCCTCGGGCCCGTCCGGGCCGAGGTTTAAGGGGCGGGATGCCACACTCCCCCACCGTTTGCTCAGGCCTCCGGTAGCCGGGGAATCCACCCAGGCAAGCGTCCCGTCGTGACAGGGCGTCGGCGTTGGCGTGCTCTCGGCCCGGTCGGTGGTCCACCTTGAATCTAAAGTCCTGTAGGGCCAGGAACCATCGTGTCACTCGGGCATTCGTGTTCTTGGCGCCTGCCATCCACTTTAGTGGCGCGTGGTCGGTGACCAGAGTGAACTCCCGCCCTAGGAGGTAGTACCTCAGCTTGTCGAGGCTCCACTTGATGGCCAGGGCCTCTTTTTCTACCGTCGAGTAGTTTCGCTCGTTCGGCAGTAGTTTCCGGCTGATGTACATGATTGGGTGCTCCTCTCCTGCCCGGACCTGGGACAGGACATCCCCCAACCCGACCTCAGAGGCGTCCGTGTGCACTAACAGAGGGGAAGCAAAGTCAGGGGTTATGAGTAATGGCTCCGCGCATAAAGCTTCGCGGAGCGTCCCAAAGGCCTGGTCAGCAGCCTCGGACCAGGTGATCCGATCCGGCAGGGCCTTCCGGGTCAGGTCGTTCAGGGGGCTGGCCAGCGTGGCGAACCCGGGTATAAATCGCTGGTAGTATCCCACCAGCCCAAGAAACGACTTCACCTGTTTCTTGGTGCGGGGTTCGGGCCAGTCCCTGATGGCGGCCACCTTACTCTCCTGGGGTCGGATGATCCCCAGTCCCACCTGGTACCCCAGGTACGCCGTCTCCTCCTGTCCGAGCCTGCACTTGGCCGGGTTGGCCGTGAGGCCGCCTTCCGCAGCTCCCCTAGCACCGCCCTCAGCTGGCGGAGGTGGACATCCCAGCTGTGGCTATATATGATGATGTCATCTATGTAGGCTGCCGCGTAGTCCTGCCTCAGGATCTGGTCCATCATGCGTTGGAAGGTGGCCGGCGCTCCATGTACTCCAAAGGGGAGGACGGTGTACTGGTAGAGCCCCCCTGAGAGTTGAGAACGCCGTTTTCTCCCGGGCCGCCCGGGTCAACGGTACCTGCCAATATCCCTTGGTTAGGTCCAAGGTCGAAAGATACCGGGCTGGACCCAGGCGTTCGATCAACTCGTCCACCCGGGGCATGGGGTAGGCGTCGAACTCGGACGCCTCATTCAGCCTCTGGAAGTCGTTGCAGAACCGGTAAGATCCATCTGGCTTTGGTACGAGGACCACCGGGCTGGACCAGGCACTGCGCGACTCTTCGATGACACCGAGCTGTAGCATTCGGCGGACTTCGGCCTGGATGGCCTCTCTCCGGGCCTCCGGTATCCTGTAGGGTGGAACTCTCACCTTCACCCCCGGCGCCGTCCGGATGTCATGATGGGCGACTGTGGTCCTCCCCGGAAGTTCGGAAAACACGTCCCGGTGCTGCATGACAAGGTCATCCAAGTCTCGCTTTTGGGCTGGGCTGAGGTCCTCGCCCACCGGAACCTCCGGGATCTCTTGTCGGGCCGCCAGCGCCAGGGGGGCAGGGTCAGGGGGTTCCCTTCCCCCTCGCCACTGTTTCAATATGTTAATGTGATAGACCTGGGTGGGCTTCCGCCTCCCCGGTTGTCTAACCCGGTAGTTCACTTCTCCCACCCGTTCAACCACCTCATAAGGTCCCTGCCACTTGGCCAGGAATTTGCACTCAGCCGTGGGGACCAGGACCAGGACCAGCTCCCCAGGATGGAGGGTTCGCAGCTGGGCTCCCCGGTTGTAGACCCTCGCTTGGACCTGCTGGGCCTGCCGGAGGTGTTCTCGGACGATGGGCCACACTCGGGCCATGCGGTCCCTCACCTGCTCTACGTGGTCCAGGGTGGTGCGGTGGGGTGACGGCTGGCTCTCCCATGCTTCCTTGGCGATGTCCAAGATGCCGCGGGGCCTCCGTCCGTACAGCAGCTCGAACGGTGAGAATCCGGTGGATGCCTGGGGCACCTCCCGGACTGCGAAAAGCACATGGGGTAATAGCTGGTCCCAGTTCTTACCATCTATAGCCATGGCCTTCTTCAGCATCTGTTTTAATGTCCGGTTAAAGCGTTCCACCAAGCCATCGGTCTGGGGGTGGTAGACGGAGGTCCGGAGCTGCTTCACCTGCAGAAAACTGAGTAATTCCTTCATTACCCGGGACATGAAGCATGAGCCTTGATCGGTTAACACCTCCTTGGCTATCCCCACCCGGCTAAACAGGAGCATCAGCTCCCGGGCGACCGCCTTCGCAGTGGCTGCCCGCACGACGGGCGCACACGAGCACACGACGGGCGCACACGACGGGCGCACACGACGGGCGCCGTGTGACCCCGTACGCCTGCCGAGCTCTCCTCGCCCCCCGGCGGGGAGGTTCTCTCCTGTTCCGGAGTTCTCGCGTTGGGTCCCACAGCCGGTTAAATATTGGGCAGTCCCTCCCAATTAAGAGCGGAACCGGGAGGTGGGGTACAATCCCCGCCCGTGCTGTAAACACACCATGTGGTGTACGTACGACCACATGGCATGTTTTATAGGTCCGTATATCCCCATGCACGCAGGCCACGTCCATGGGATCCCCCTCCCTCCCTCCCGCCAAGTCGGGGCGGAGGAGGGTGACCACGCTGCCGGTGTCCAAAATGGCCTGCGTGTCTAGGTTCATCACCCTTGCCGGTATGGTCAGGCTCTGGGGCGTCGTCTGTGTCCAGCAGGTGGCCAGCATGCAGGGCCGATCCCCCCCCCAGTCCGCGTAGGCCGACGGCATTGACACGTCCTGCTTTCCAGGGCAGTAGCGCGCTATATGGCCGGGCTGATCACACTCGTAACAGCGTCTCCGTTCGCGACTCTCCGGGGTTACGAGCGGTGGGACCGGTGCAGCTGCGGGAGCCCCGGTCGTGGGTCCCCGTCGATCTCGGCGGGTCTCGGCGGGTCGTGGGGTGGTATAGGTCCGGTTGCTCAGCCGCTGGGCCACCTGCCAATTCTCCAGTTGCCTGACCAGGTCATCTATGGTGACGGGGTGGTGGTGGGCCAGTACCCTGCAGGCATCCGGCGGTAGCTGGCGTATGGAGTGGTCCATAATTACCCTATCTATAGGGCTGGGTCCTTCTCCGGAGGTTAGCCACCTCTTCACCAACCGACCGAGTTGTGCAATCTGCGTCCGCACCGCGCCCCGGGCGTCGAATCGCCAGTCGTGGATACGTTGCGAGCGGGCCGCGAGGTTATGTCCGTAGTACGCCAGGATTGCCTGTTTGAGGGCGGGGTACTGCCTGGCGGCCTCCGCTGACAGATCTTGGCTCGCCTGCTGGGCAGGACCGGTGAGAAAGGGAGCCACGATGTGGGCCCACTGCTCCACTGGCCAGTTCTCCCTCTGGGCGGTCCGCTCAAAGGTCTCGAGATACGCCTCCACGTCATCGTCGGGCCCGAGCTTGGTGAGTCGGCTGGTCGGGGCGGCGGTCGGGGCGTCCCGGACTGCGTGTTGCGTGAGCCGTAACACAGCTTCGCGGAGCAGGGCGAAGTTCTCCGCCGTCTCCCGCTGTGTAGCCGCAGCAGCCGCCGCGGCTCCATCCGGGTTCTGCATTCCGGTTGGGTAGTTCGCCTTACCGGGGGTTCGTAGTGGGTTCTTCTTAGGCTTGTATTCTCCACCATATGTGGGATCCCGTTCCCCCGTGGGTCAGAATCCCGGAATAAATCGTTTAGTCTCGTACAGGGAAAGCCTCACTCGGCATTTAATGTTTCACAAAAACAGAATAACTGGTGCACACGACTTTAGGGTCTCCGTGAGCCTCTAAATGGCGCGCTGGTTCGGCTGGTTCGGTTCCTCTCCAGGTCGCTGTCGCTCCTCTTCTGCCCCTGGTTGCCGCATGCCGGCTCCTTATATCGTGGCTTCCGGGTCTCGTCCTCTCCACTGCCGGCTGTTTGCACTCACGTCCATTAGCGAGCCCTAAGGGAGGCTCTTTGTCGCCGGCTAGTGGATGGCGGTGGTATATGCCATCCAACACGAACCCTCGGGCCCGTCCGGGCCGAGGTTTAAGGGGCGGCATGCCACAACACACACACACACACACACACACACACACACACACACACACACACACACACACACAGGAGTGAATGATTGAAGTTCAACATAAACGTGGTTTGCGTGGATGTTAATTCCCTGTGAGCAGAAGAGATAGGCTTCACAGAAATGATACGAATCAGAGTTAACATCAAGTACTGGAACAACCCGTATTGCTTTTAGACCATACACACAACGTCTCTCTCTCTCTCTCACTCACTCTATCACAAATTTGTGATAGAAAAGTTGAAAAGCTGTCTGCTATATGTTTTATCTTTATATTCAATTAAAAAAAAATCTTGTGGGTTTGTGTGTGTTTGTGTTTGCATGCGTCCGTGAGTCAAATGAAGACATCTGATGAAAGTAGAAGAAAAACACTGTCACTTCCTGACACTGATGATATCAGATTGCCGGCTGATGATTGGTCAGAATTAAAACATGTGACGTTTTTTTTTCCAGCTGATATAGCAGAGCTGACTCCTGAGAGCAGACGTATTGGAAGCTGTCAGGGAGGAACCCTGGTAACAATCTCTGAACCGGACCCTGGACTCTCTGAGGAACCTGAGGACATGTCTTTGGACCGGGAGGAGACCAGGAAGAGTAGAATTGGTAGGTGCCCTTTTGAGAGGGTTTAAAATAAATAATCCAGTCAAAAAAAAGTGTTTTCAACTGCATACGTTTAAAATGTACTTTTAGAAAACGTTTTTAGCCAAAGGGTCCGACCTGATGAACCAGTGACCGTATATATTTATTCTAAATAAAGATGTGTGCGTTTGAGACAAGAAGTTCACATTAACCTAACTTGACTTTTGATTATGCCCATGAGAAACTGACTATTGATAGGCATCTCAAGTAGGTTGTGTATTTCATGATATATATATGTTTGTTATATACGTGGAACAGAGTGCAGAGTAACTTTAGGGAGCAGAACACAAGTTTAGTTTTCTCATGACTTATTATTTATGGTAGTGCAACATGACATTAGTGACAATGGTTAATTTATGTGTTTTAATAATGGCTTCTCATTTAACTGAAGTGATATCAGGTGTACTTATGAATTTAACATAATTCTATAAAATTTGCCATTAATATGAACATATCTTAAATTATCCCACAATACATGTCCTTGTGTTTTCTGCGTGGGCCGATGTGAAAGACCCTGGTGACACGCAGGCCACCTGTTGTCCCCCCTCCATTACTGTGTGTGTACGTATGTAATTCTGTGTGCATTACTGTATACCTATGTGTGCGTACATGACAATAATGAGGGAATAATAACATGTATGCTAGAGATCAGTACTTGCTCTGCTTAAGTGTGTTCTAAACACGAGAGCGACAGTACCAGTCATCACTTACTGAGGTGTTCTCAGTAGAGGTCTTCAGGTGTTTCTTCAAGACGGGGAGGGATTCTGCAGACCGTTGGGAGTCTGGACTGTGAATGACAAACACGCAGTATGAAGATATCAGTGTGTGCATAACTAAGTGTGTCCTTGTGTGTGTGCTTGAGTGAGTCTGTGAGTTTGTGTGTAGTAGAAGAAAAACATTTCCTTACACTGATTGGTCAGAATGATCACAAGTGACGTTGTTTTTCCAGCTGGAAGAGCAAAGAAGAAGGCTAAGTTCAGACGCTGTGGAAGCCGTGAGAGAGAAACAATGGTCACCATCTCTGAACCGGACCCTGGACTCTCTGAGGAACCTGAGGACACGTCTTTGGACCGGGAGGAGACCAGGAAGAGAAGATTTGGTAGGTGCCCCTTTATAGAGAATTTAAAAGAAATAATCCAGTCCAAAATAATGATCCAAAAAAGTATGATCTCCTCCAAATACATTAAAGATTTATTTTTAGAAAACTTTTTTAGCCAAAGTGACCGTGTGTGTATGTGTGTGTGTGTGTGTGTGTGTGTGTGTGTGTGTGTGTGTGTGTGTGTGTGTGTGTGTGTGTGTGTGTGTGTGTGTGTGTGTGTGTGTGTCCTACTCCTGAACAGATCTATGTTTGCCCATCACTCTCATTGTGAGCATCGGACTGCTGATTATTCTCACGATCTCCCTGCGCCTCAGTGAGTCTAAATCATGACATCCTGAATATGATTGCAATACAGTATAAACATAAAAATGATTGTAATAATAGCAATGATAATGATAAATATTGTTTTTGTTAGATTTAGTGATAATAATAGGGTTAGCACACATACACATTAACACCACATACACACACACACACACACGTGCACGAACACACACGCACACACACTGCACACATGGGCGCGCTGATGCAGACGTTTCAAGACAAGGGCAGTGCAGGAAACCGCATACACACACACCACACACACAGGCACAGACACATGCACGTGCATTCACACACTGCACACACGCGGATGCAGATGCTTCGAGACAACGGCAAGATAGAGATAACAGCCCCGCCGTCGACACACTCTCCCACCTGAGCCTTACGTCTATCATAGACGCTTTTTTGCAAAACGTTATTTTTCTTTAAACATTATCCACCTCCTTGAGCCTCCAGAAATGTCTTGTGATATTGAAATCCCCCCTCCCCCCTGCCGACAGTTTTAGTTTTAGTTTTTTTTTTTATTTTGTATTATTTTTCTCAGGTTTTATGTGTAGGCTATGTGTGACTGTAGGCTACTGCTGCCTGTCTTGGCAAAGATCACTTTAAGTGATGTTTAATCTCAATGACGCATTATTCTGTTAATAAAAAAATATATATCTCACGTCAGGTAGCCAATGTAAAATCTGCAATCTTGCCCTCACAAGGAGGGGGGTGGGGTGTGGCCCTGAGCAGCTTGCGGCCACGGTACCATGAGCTCTGTTCACAGTGGATGTATCGCATAGATGTTAGGAGAGAGTGAAGGGAGTGTCTGACGCTGCATCTCTAGATCTGTGTTGTAAACGTTCACTCCTGGTTTCTTCAGGTTCAGTGATGCCCACGGAGGAGGAGGAGGCCCCCAGCATCACAGAGTTCCACTCCTCTACCCACGTGTTGCCCGTGGGCCAAACGGCCCGCTTCACCTGCAATGCCAGCGGCACGCCGGAGCCCACAGTAGAGTGGCTCCACAACGGCAGGCCCCTGGAGAGGAATGGCACAGACAACCAATCAGAGGCCTGGGTGGAGAGGGGCTTCCTCTTTGTCAGAGGTGTGAGGTATGGCGTGAACACGGTCTGCTGCATAGCGAGCAACAGCGCTGGCATGGCCAATCACAGCACTGAACTGCTTTTCTTTGGTAAGTCCTGGATCCAAGGAGAGAACACAGGTAACACGACTCAGGTACAAACCACAATGACAGCTCCAGGAACAAAGGAAAGACAAGGGCTTAAGTAGCAAACACAAAACACGCAACGAGGAACAGCTGAGACACATTAGGGGAGGGAGCAGTAATCAACACAGGAGGGAAACACAGGGAAACACACCAAAACACGACACAGACCATGACAGAAGAAGGCAGCAACAATCAAACAGTGGCCGTAACAGCTATGTGTGACTAGGCTACTACTGCCTGTCTTGTCCAGGACACTTGAAAAGGGGATTTTTAATCTCAATTACGTATTATTCTGGTTAAAAAAATATCTTAAAAAATATCATAAACTCTCACGTCAATGTACGATCCGCAATCTTGCCCTCAACCCCCCCCCCCCCCCCCCACCCCCCACCATCACCCACACAAGCCACATGCTTTAGTCACTATAGTTAGGTAGGTTGCTGCCTAAGCTGTTGTTACACTTAGTTTATTTCACTAAGGTGCTTCTGTAAATGAACACAATTTTAAATGATAATCAGCCTGATTGCTTTTATTCACTGAATGGTTAAAACAAATTTTAATATTAAGGTAAGGTTTCTATTGTGTTATACTGAGGTCATGTTTCTATTGTGGTCTACTAAGATCAGATTTAAATTGTGGTCTTGTGAGTTGGGATGGGAATTGATACGATTTTCACGATTCCGATTCCGATTCTGCTTATCGATCCGATTCCTTATCGATTCTCTTATCGATTCTCATTGGGTGAGAAAATAAGTACAAATGTGTTTGTTTGTATTAAATCTCTTTAATATCTGATCAGAAGTGCGTATAGAATTAGGAAATTGTACATTTACAAATCAATTGGTCTGGACAAAAAAATATATGTTTGGCTTTTTAAGTCCAAATGCCATCATTATGTGCCATATAACTAAAAACACAGACTGAAAACAGTCAAGTAAGAGCTTGTGCCTTTTGGAATGCGAACAGTGCTCATTTGCATTCAACTTGTAACAAAATTCAACTGACCTAAACAAAATGAAGTGTTGATTAGACAGAGATTTATTAGATGGGCCTACCTAATAAACCGTTGGAACACACAAGACCGGAAACCATAGCAACACCGGTAAACAAACCCAGAGAAGCCCAATCCCTATGAGAGCTCCCCACGCTACGGCCATCCGGAGGCGCACAGAGCTGTTGGCCGTGATATTATATATAAAATTATATAATATTATATACTATTATATATAGGGCTCCGGGAGTCGCAAACTGCAACTATAACTTTCTCCTCCGTGCTGCAGTTCACACCGGACTCCACTGCACTGAGTTTGACGGTTGAACGCTGATTGGCTGTTACGTTACATATGTCACTCAGTTGTCACGCTGTTGAACACTGATTGGCTGTCATCGCGACAAAAACTTGTCGCCGGTTTTCTCTCGCGAAAAATCGCCCGATACGCGTCTCTACGTTTACTTTGTATGGGATCTTGTCGCCCCATCGCGTTTGGTGTGAACGCACAATGCGCTTCTTCCTCGGCGGCACCATGTTTGCTGCGTTCTGAACCAAAACAAAGCATCGAGTGTGTGACGTCATGACGCATTTGCCGTGACCGGAACCGATAAGCGGAATCGTTAAGCAGGCTTGCTAATGATGCCAAGGAATCGGTTGACTCGGCACCGGTTCTGAACAAGAACCGGTTCTCGATTCCCATCCCTACTAGTGAGGTCAGGTTTCTATTGTCGTCTAGTGAGATCAGGTTTCTATTGTGATCTCCTAAGGTCAGGTCACAAGGGTCAACCCCTTTCTGGGTTCACTTGCACTAGTTTCTATTTGAGCTGCTGAACTGTTTTGCGTTCTTTTCTGCAAGCTCTGCCCCCGACTCGTTAATCTCTGTGCTGGAGTGACCTCCCCTCCCTGGGAAATCTTTGTAGACACTAATGTGATATTCAATCATGTATGAAAAGGCAGGCGAAAATACTGGGTGTGAATTCCCTGGGTCGCCCTCTAGTGGACAGGTGTTAGGAGAGAGTGAAGGGAGTGTCTGACGCTGCATCTCTAGATCTGTGTTGTAGACGTTCACTCCTGTCCTCCTGGTTTCTTCAGGTTCAGTGATGCCCACGGAGGAGGAGGCGGCCCCCAGCATCACAGAGTTCCACTCCTCTACCCACGTGTTGCCCGTGGGCCAAACGGCCCGCTACACCTGCAATGCCAGCGGCACGCCGGAGCCCACAGTAGAGTGGCTCCACAACGGCAGGCCCCTGGAGAGGGACGGCACAGACGACCAATCAGAGGCCTGGGTGGAGAGGGGCTTCCTCTTCGTCAGAGGTGGGAGATACGGCGTGAACACGGTCTGCTGCATGGCGAGCAACAGCGCTGGCATGGCCAATCACAGCGCTGAGCTACTTGTCTTTGGTAAGTCCTGGATCAAAGGAGAGATGTTTGTTGATATATTCATCCTATTTTTAATTGATCACTTATGTCCCTGCTTGTTTATATTGTGTTATATATATATCACTGTTTGTTCATTGTTATTGTCTTAATGTATGCACCTTATTCACAAAGCCAAATTCCTGGTTGGTGTAAAACCCTTCTTGGCAATTAAATCCTTTCTGTGTCTAATCCACACACACAAACACACACATAGGGCCCTATCTTGCATCCGGCGCAAGTGACTTAGTCACTGGCGCATGTGTCGTTGCTAGTTTACAACTGGCGCAGAGCGCTCTTTTGCCACCTGCGCCACTCGCCGGTAAATTAGGGAATGATCTTGCGCCCCAAGGGGCGGTTCGGCGGAAGGAGGAGGCGTGTTCTGGCGCAAACGGTATTTTGACGTTTCTGAAAACCATTGCGCTACTGACTAGGAAATACCTGGTTTAAAGTCAGTGGCGCGTTGTTCAGATGCTATTTTAAGGGCGGATGCATACATGCGCATGCGATGCATACGGATTGCTTGTGCACCTCGCGCATACACTTTGCTTCTCTCATCTACCTAGCCGCACATTCTTGGTAAATGATTTGGGAATTACAGCTGATGCAGCGGTAATAAGTTGTACTTTTAAATCAATGCATCTGCAAACACCGTACAGCAAAAACATATTTTCTTGACACAGACATCGTGTAGGCCTACATGCCCATAACTTTTAGGATTGATGAGTATTTGATCGTGAAAAACATTGTTTTACCGCGAGTGAGTGTTAAAAAGAATGAATGAATGCGGGCGCGCGTGTGTGCTCTGTTTAAACACACGCAAACTAAACACGTAACGCATAATACAATCAATGGCAATGTCTATTACCGCGGGGACACATGCATATTAGTCTCATTTATAACCGTTGCGTACGCACAAAACGGGGCTGAAAGTTGCGTACGTGACTTTTCACGCCAAGGTTGTGATCTTGAAAAACTAACTTGGCGGGAGAATGTGCGCAGCCCTAAGCAAACTCTGACCCATGCGTACGCATGGTTTGGAGGAAAAGGAGATTTGGCGACACAGATGGTGTGGTGGTGAACTGAAGTCAGACTGAAGAAATGTAGAGGGAGTAGAACGATTATGTTTTATCATCCCCCTTCATAAGTTTAATTTCAACCCGTATCATGTGTTAAATCATAGTAGGGCCTAATCAGAATAATTTTAGCCAACTGCGTTATTCCTTAGTTATAGCTCCAGAAACATCTCCTTCGAATCGAAATTAGGGTTATAAATTAAAATTCTCTATAGGCCTATTTAATCCCGTCACTCCATACTGTCCACTCCCGGATCGCAGGAGGAGGAGAGGACGGCGCGACTGCATGGAATAAAGCATCTGTCCAACATGTGTCAATAACATAATATTTTTATGTGACACTGTGAACACATAATCAAAATCAAATGTCAATTAAATCCCAAGTGTGGAAAACCAAGCCACATACTCCTCATCACAATCGTTATATTATTGTCCGTTCCTCTTGATGCTTCTCATGACAAATCAGGGATTAAAAAGGGGTTATGTTCAAAATCCATTTACGTGGGTGATTACAAACTGATTTTCCAAGGTGTTCTCGTTCAGTCTTATTACCGTAACCTTATAAATACAGCGGTGAGCCCCGTGCGTAATGCTGCACCATGGCACTGCTGGCACTGCTGGAGGACCATGCAAATGGCATGATTCGGAGGGAGAGGGTCTTCAGGGACCATAACGATTTATTGGCCCATGATGATGACTGGTTAATGAGCCGTTTTAGATTCCCTAGAGCTATACTCTTGGATCTATGTGCTGAACTGGGTCCAGCATTGGAAAGGGCAACACGTAGGAACCACGCAATCCCGGTGCAGACGCAGGTCCTCACCACTTTGGGGTTCCTGGCAACCGGCTGTTTCCAACGGGAATTGGCAGACAGGTAAGTGATTCATGTAGCTGCATCTTACAACCTGCTTTCACATTTAAGCATAATTGTGCTAATTTTGTTTGTTTTCCACCCTGTAGATCCGGTATATCACAGCCATCCCTCAGTGCCCTAATGCCCAGCGTTTTAAATGGCATCATACATATGGGCAGTCGATACATAAGGTTTCCCTACACAGTGGAAGAACAGGCCGAGATTAAAAGGCAATTTGCAGCAATGTCCGATTTCCCAAACGTAATCGGCGCAATTGACTGCACTCATATTGCTATAAGGGCTCCATCTGAACATGAGTTTGCTTACGTCAACCGCAAGCACGTGCACACTATTAATGTTCAAGTTATATGTGATGCCCATATGAACTTGACAAACATAGTGGCACGTTGGCCTGGTGCAACACATGATTCCTTTATTCTGACGCACAGTAGTGTAGGGAACAGACTACAGGCAGGCGCGGGGCGGGATGGCTGGCTTCTAGGTGAGTTTTTTTTTAAAGAGGAATGTAACATTGTGGTTCTTGACATAACTAATGATTTTCTGCATTGCAGGGGACAGTGGATACCCCCTGAGACGCTGGCTCCTCACCCCAGTTTTGAACGCGCAAAGCGCCGAGGAACAGCGATATAATGAGGTCCATGGCCGTGCTCGTTCAGTGGTGGAGCGCGCCATCGGCCTCCTGAAGTGCCGGTGGCACGCTCTGGATGCGTCGGGGGGGAGGCTTTTATACCAGCCTGCCAAAGTGTGCCGCATTATAAGGGCAGGGAAGACGACTCTAGGTTCATTTTTTCACAGTATCTTTTAATATTGTGGCAATTTCGGTGATTACATTTCGAATCTGCCTCATCTCCTCAGTCAAGTTGTTGACTGCATCTATCGTTTCCCTCTGTAGCTGCAGAACTGCGTCTGTGAGGACCCGACCAGCGGACTGACGCTTGGTGCTGGGGATGGGGGCAGCCGGATGACCTGCGGCCGAGGGCCCCTCGCCGGCATCATCGTCCTCCTCCCCACCGACCGCTGACTCTGGAGGACGCACAAGCAAAATAGCTTGCACTAGGCCTACATGATCGATAATAAATCTATGAAAAACAGAAATCAGCTTTACCTTGTTCTTCTGTGTTGTCAGTGTCTCCTTCCCTTTCGGACACGATGCCACTCACGCTTGCGGTGCCAATTATGGATGCAACTTTCGTGTCAATTGGTGTTAGGTCAGGAGTACTGGGTCCCCCTCCAGTTGCAGTCACGCTCTGGCGGTCTGAGGACAGCCTCTGCTTTGCACCCACCTGTAATTAACGATCTTCACTATACGACCAGTAACATTTGAGCAATTAATTATAAACATGTGCTGTGCGTGAGGAAATAAAAATGTACCTTTATGTCGGACCACTTCTTTTTCAATTCGGGTACTGTGCGCTCCGTACCACTGACAGCGTTCACTGCCGCAGCAACATGTTGCCACTCATTCTTTTTTTTAATGTTGGTGATCCCGATCCCGTGACCGCCGAACAAAATTTATTTTCGGGCCTCCACCTCACCCACAAGTGTCTCCACCTCAACCTCTGTGAAGTTTCTTTTTTTGGCTTTTCTCTGTCCTGCCATTGTTTCCAACAAGACATAATACCGGCATCTGAGTCTGTTTAATATGCAGATCGCATTCATGAGGTCATTTGCATTGACCATTTATGGTTAAAAAGGGGCGTGTAGAGGGCGGAACATGAAGCTGATTCAGCTGCGCACAATTGTAGTCAGTATGTGATTTATAAAGCAAAGATTGCGTACAGGTGTGCGTACGCAGTGTTTTATAAATCCGAATATTTTTTGGCGCACGCAAAACTTGGCTTCTGGGCGTACGCACATTTTTAGTAACGATCCCACGCACAGTTTTATAAATGAGACCCCTGGTTTTTATGCGTGCAAAATGCTTTTCAGAGGGCTAGAATCACTTTTTGACCAACAATGTGTTTTTGACCTTACATTGATGATTTTGCTCAAAACTAATGTATTCCACTTCCAAATGGTGGAGTATGGCCCTATAACCCTTTTCTAAGCTTAGTAACACGTTTGCATTGAAGTTGACAGTGATATCAACATTTCTTGTTTTTATCTGTGCAAAATGCATTTCAGAGCACTAGAGTCTCTTTTTGACCAACAATGTGTTTTTGACCTTACTTTGTCGATTTTGCTCAAAACGAATGTATTCCACTTCCAAATGGTGGAGTATGGCCCTATAACCCTTTGGTAAGATGAGTAACAAGTTTGCATTGAAATTGACAGAGATATCAAAAAATTTTGTATTTATGCGTGCAAAATGCATTTCAGAGCGCTAGAATCACTTTTTCACCAACAATGTGTTTTTGACTTGTTTTTCTGAATTCAACAGAAATATCAACATTTCTGGTTTTTATGCGTGCAAAATGCTTTTCAGAGCGCTGGAAGCACTTTTTGACCGACAATGTGTTTTTGACCTTACATTTTTTATTTTGCTCAAAACTAATGTATTCCATTTCCAAATGGTGGAGTATGGCCCTATAAACCCTTTGGTAAACTTAGTAACACGTTTGCATTGAAATTGACAGAGATATCAAATTTTTTTGTATTTATGCGTGCAAAATGCATTTCAGAGCGCTAGAATCACTTTTTGACCAACAATGTGTTTTTGACCTTACATTGGTGATTTTGCTCAAAACTAATGTATTCCACTTCCAAATGGTGGAGTATGGCCCTATAACCCTTTGGGAAGCTTAGTAACACGTTTGCATTGAAATTGACAGAGATATCAACATTTCTTGTTTTTATTCGTGCAAAAAGCATTTCAGAGCACTAGAATCACTTTTTGACCAACAATGTGTTTTTGACTTGTTTTTCTGAAATTAACAGAAATATCGACATTTCTGGTTTTTATGCGTGCAAAATGCTTTTCAGAGCGCTAAATCACTTTTTGACCGACAATGTGTTTTTGACCTTACATTTTTTATTTTGCTCAAAACTAATGTATTCCACTTCCAAATGGTGGAGTATGGCCCTATAACCCTTTGGTAAGATGAGTAACACGTTTGCATTGAAATTGACAGAGATATCAACATTTCTTGTATTTATGCGTGCAAAATGCATTTCAGAGCGCTAGAATCACTTTTTGACCAACAATGTGTTTTAGACATGTTTTTCTGAAATTAACAGAAATATCAACATTTTGCATTGAAATTGACAGAGATACACAGTAAAATTTGCAGTGTTGAAATCACATTGTTAAAGGCCCACTATGCAACTCGCTGTTTTCTTGGTTTTGGCACGCACATTTCTCTACACAGCGCCCCCTACAGCTTCGTAGTAGATATTTTACAACACTGTCGTAACAACTCATTGACGACCCTTCCACATGCACTTCTACGCGAGCCATGTGCATTTGTTTTCAAAGAAGCCGGCGAATGCGTGGAGCCATGTCCGAAGTAGATGTTCATGAAGTGTAGGCAAGGTTATACATTTTTAAAATGGTGTATTTGTATTGCAATAAACATAAAGCCATCCTTTTTTATAGTTGACGGGGAGAATTTATATCCTAGATTATAATTGTTTTATCTTAGGTTGAACAGAACAATCAGTGTGAGAGTGTTGGCCAACATAATAATCTAAATAAACAAGAACCTGGATTCGGGGATTCAGTCTGTATCAGGGGGACGAGACAGACGAACAGCAAAACACCAATGGAAACAAAGGTGTTTATATGGTTGCAACCAAGCAAGCTAGAAACATACAGGGCTCACAACAAAACGGTCGAGAAAACTATTTTTACAGGGCTCACAACAAAATGGTTTGATCAAACACATGTGTACAGAGACTATCAACATCAAGAATACCACAAGGACAAAGTTCACCCAAGGGTACTTTCAATTTCAAAAGCAACACGGCCAAGTCGGAGTCTGATTTGCAGTCTTCTTTTTCTTTCAGTTCACGCTATTCCTGAAAAGCTTGCCCAACGTTTACTCGTGTCTGGCCTCTCTGTCGGTCAGTCTCCCCTTTCTCTTCTTCTGTTCCTCCGACATTGGGTTTCTCTGTCTCTTTTTAGTCGGCTGATCTATGATGAATGTAACAATCCCTTAGTTACTTGTGTTTATATCGAGCCGGTTCCGTGTTTGGGGGTCTGTGCCGTAAAGCAATTCGTTACTTCGCGAGACCCGAGACCGCGAGAGTGGGCGGCGGGTCGCCGGCAGAAACATATTCCTTTTCTCCGCCAAGATGCGCAAGGGGGAGTTGAAACAACGAACAATCAAACAAAAATGTATAATGGAACCATCACAATGACTCCTAGCCTGTTATATTAAGGTAAATCAAGCCAAAAAAGTTGCATAGTTCCCCTTTCACTCGTGTCTGATCTCTTTTCTGGTCCATTCTTCTTTTGTTCCACCGACAGTCGCCTCTTGGGTTCCTTATCAGTCGATTAATCCATGATGAATGCAACAATTGCCTCGCAACTGGCTGTTTATATCTAGCCGGTGCCATGTTTGGGTGTGTGTCTGTGCCGTAAAGCATTTTCGAAACTACAATCTGACTACATTTTCGAGGATACTTCCGCTGCGTCACATCCGGTGCGTCCCGGTCCGAGCAGATCAAGTTGCATATGCGCTTTTTCACTGTAGAGGCGACATGGGAAAATGACACACCCACCAATCGACCCAGAAATGGATGCAGAACCATCAGCATAACTCTCAACCTGCATACTTAATGTCATTTTGGCTAAAAAAGTTGCATAGTGGGCCTTTAACTTCAACTTGCACTTATAGTGTAGATTCCTCTACAGGTAGAGTAGATTCCTCTACAGATAAAGTTAAATTTGCACTGAAGCCTATGTTAAAATCCAGAGCTAAAAACATTAGTGTAAAGAAGGCTCCAACCCTTTTTTTGGAACAACGCAGTTACACAGCCAGACCTCAAGAATCTGCCCTTGAAGTCAGCGCCAGTTTGAAGAGGCTCCAATAGAAAGGTGAGTGTACGTAATAATTTAAAATAATGTCATTGTTTTCAATCTGTTGCTTATTTAGCCTCATGGAAATACAGTGGGGCTCTGTGATTTAGCGTGAGAGGTCAAAACTGCATAATACATCACATTTGTAGTGACAACTTTAGCTAGCTACGTAAGCTAATCGCTAACGCTAGCAAGGTAAGGGAAAGTTCCAATAGCAACTACAGTATGATCAGGGCTCCAGAGTGCGCCTAATTTGGGCGCACATGCGCCTAGAATTCGGGGTAGTGCGACCAAATATTTTATTTGGGCGCACTGGTGAGACTGAAAATGTATCTGGTATAATTATTATTATTTATTTTTTTACAGAGCAGTCTATTCATAATATTGCAATGACCACGGAAGAGGCAGTGAATGAAGTATTGATTAGACAGCGATTTATTAGATACCTAATAAACACGCAAGACCGGTAACAATAGCAACGCCGGTAAACAAACCCGCAAAGCCCAATCCAGGGGCCTGTACTACGAAGCTCGATTAGAGGGTTAGCGAGGTATGTTGAGCTGAAAGCCTGGGTTAGCTGTTCCATGAAAGTCGATCTCTTTAAGCGTCGCTGTATCACCATGGTGACTTATGCTTGCAACCAAACCTGGTCGGAAGCAGCTTTTCAGCGAGTCTACCCGGAGATCGGCTACTTATATCGGCGTGCGCAGCTTCCTAGCCCCTCCTCCGATAATGGCGTCACCATTTGTCGGTGTTCCCATGGACCTCGGCGCACTTATCGCACTTATCAGTTTACTAGCTAAATTTGATTAAACAATTAAATACAATACAAAAATAAAGTAAAAACAAGTGTTATCTAGCGATCCGTTATCTGTATTATGTTATTTCGTCTTTGGCAACATGAGCGCGAATGTTTTTTGAAACCTGCCCGGCAACAGACAACCCTTACGTAATCAGTTGTCCGTTGCCTGGCAACGGACAACTGTTGACGTGCCCGGTACAAATTTGGCACCCGGTACAAATTTGGCATGACAGCGTCTCTCCGGAGAAAGAGGGTTTTTCGGGACAGAACCGATCCCTTGGCATTGTCTGACGATATTCTTTATGAGAGATACAGATTCGGCATTTATTTAAGGCATTTATTTAATGGTCAAAATATTATTAATCAATGGCGTAAATATCGACGGTGCAACCGGTGCAGCTGCCCGGTTGCCCCCCCCCCCCCCCCCCCCATTAACAACTCAGCGCAAGGCAGGCACGGTCCAACGACCACCCCCCCCTCCCCCCCCCCTTTGGGTGCACCATAAATACGTGTTGGTGCACCCAAATTAAAAACTTAGGCGCACCAGTGCACCCAAGGAAAAAGTTAGTCTGGAGCCCTGATGATCATTTATTGATTAAAACATGCCGAGAAATGTGAAAATAATGAATGACTTTTTGATATTTTAATCACGTTATGTCAAGACAATTGATTGTATCGTGGCTCCGTTGTCGTTAGTTATGCTGTCCCATGATCTCTCTTAGTGACCTTGTGAAGTTGATTAGCTATCTAACGGCTAACGCTAGGTTAGTTAGCAGTAATCATAGCTAACCGTCGCCACTAAGCCTAGGTTTTCTTGAGCACAGCTATCACTATTTGCTAGTTTTATGCTTACCATTGTGGAAATTGGAAATTAAATTCCCTGTGCTTAGTTATTTTGGCGACAATGGTGACTGTGTAATTTTGCAGTGTGAAAGATGGTTAACTGTATTGCTGATGAGGTTGTTCAAAATGGAGGTTACTAGCCGCCATGTGCTCAGGCTAGATTCTGTCTGCTCAGTGCAAATGCATTTCAAAGCCTAGAGAAGGTTATGCATGGTATTATGTTTATTTAGTGCTGTACTGGAAATCAAGTTTGGTCGTTTTTCTTAAGTTTGTTTTGTCTGTGATCCCTCCTTCCAGGCTAACGGATCATGTTGGTCAAAGTCAAGTTCAGAGGCATCCAGAAATTCATTAGCATTTCTGAAGCCAAGCTCAGTGAACTGCTTGAGTGTGGTAAGTCTAACTTTAATTGAAAGGATTTTGTCTGGTCTGTAAATCAACTTAATGAACGGATATTCAGTATTCCTTAATGCATTATGACCTGTGTAGGAGTGGCTTTTGCCCAAAAATCATATTTAAAGTTTGTCTGTTTCTTAACATTAATATTCAAATATATACAGCTTTTAACACTAGAAACGCCGGGCCATTTTGACTTACTACTAGCGCCACAAGAGGGGTCAAATGACCCCTAAGTCATTTGAATGAGAGGCTGTGCATTTGCACATAATAATCACTAGCTGGCGCCAATGAACTATTACCGCGCGAGCGCCACATGTGTGTGTGTGTCACAAGCCTCACGATTTTGTCATAAATGTACATATATGAAGTACAAACAGCCTATATTTTCACTAAGGGTTTAAGATTAAATGATGCAAATAAAGTAATTAAATTAATTGAGATATGCCTATATTGTTATCGTGGATATTTTGTCAAGACCACTCCATTCCATCTACTTTATGAACCAGCAGTTGGCTGAGTGGTTTAGCATCTGCCCTGCAACATGGGCGACCCGAAAAATGGTCTATAATAGCTTTCCCGGTCTGAAAAAAAAGAAGTATGAACACAGGGTGTTACAACAGACATATTTAGGAAAAGTCAAGAAAGTAGAGTTTTGGAATGTGATCGAGTGCAAACATATATTTTATTTTAACTCACAGGGGTCATTTGACCCCTTCGACGGCTGTTCTAGTGTTAAACAGCTTTTCACATGGCATAGAAAAACACTAACTCATAACTAATGCTGTTGCCTTAAGTCAATGACCTTAATGGTTCATGCTTTGGAGAAAATGTGCTCATTATGTTTGTATTCCCCATAGCATTCCAGAAGTTTGGCATCTCCCTCAGCCAATTGCCTAATGCAAAGCTCTTTGATGACTCCAAAACTGAGGTTGATCATGAGGTGTTTGAAGAAGTGATCGGTGCAAATACTGGTGTTTATGAGCTATCCATTGATGGTTTGTATTGTCTCTGAAGGTTTGTATTGTCTAATCAATGTCATGTTGTTGTGTTTTTTTCAGGCTGATATACTGTAGATGCTATTGAATTCTTTTTCCATGTTGATAATTGGCAGTGGGGACACAGGATTATACTCTGCATTAATAATGTTAAATGTCTAAATAGGACATGGGTAGAACAGATGACCCAACCTGTATGTCCTAGGGTACTCTTTCTCTTTGGGTCGTTTTTAGGAGACCTTGGAGGTGCTCTTTTACCTGTTTGGAAGAAAATGGTTCTCAAACTTTACGTAAAATATTGCTATGCAGGTTTTGTTTCTGAGGCACCAGCTGCCAGTCGACACCAGCTGTAAGTCAAGAGGACTCTGATACTGACTCTATTGTCATTCTGAGCGATGAAAGTCCCCAGGGGAAACGGTCCAGACCAAATAGATCTGATGCCCATGCTGTAAGTATCTTTTTTGTGGCATATTGGCTCGAAATTATTCAACCGTGTCCTGGACTATTGAGCCATTTGTCTCAGAACACCAATATACCTAGAGAAAGTTCCCAAATGAAAGATAATTCATGGCCTGTTGCCATGGAAATCCACAACTCTGCTTGCTCCCTGCAAAGTTATATTTGCCCAACACAATAATCTAATGGCAACTGGCAGATGCTCTTAATTAATGCGCAAAAGCCTCCTGGATCCATTCAGTTCAAGTTTACTGTCATGTGCTCGCAAATAAGCATTTATCAGCAAGTCCTCCATCCTGCTGTTTTGAGTTTTGCTGAAAAGACGTTGAAGCTAAACAAATTCATGTGTATGTGGTAGTCATGTGCAATGACTGCTGCAGGCTAAAATAAGAGCTCTCAATCTTATTGTTGTTTTCCTAGTTGGTTGACGAAATACTTCGCAAGAAACCTGGTGGTGATAATGTCTTTAGGGAGTATGACAAAAATGTTGTCAGACAGTACACGGTGGAAAATGGTGAACATTCTAGTAGCTGAAATGATGGAGAAGCATGGGTGAGTGTCATGAGCATTGAACACAGAATCTCTTCTTAGGCTATGCTAAGTATGTGATTAATAAGACAGAATGTTTGTTTCCTCAGAAAAATGCCACCACACCATATAAGAGAAATGTATGCACGGGGAATTATCGAGCTCTTTCCATACCTGAGGGATCCCCAAGCCAAACATGGCTACGTAAGTTGTTTGACATTTGTGCACCCCCAACACACAAACTCGTCCATACATGATACTCACTTGTTGACCCTTCACCTTTTTCCAGCTATGAACAGCCTTTTAAACTTTTGTTTCACCGATAGGAACATTACTATGATTCCCAGAGCGGCCAGGGTTACCTCAGTTGGCGAATAAAGACAGTCCAGAGAAACAGCTCGCACGGGAAATCACCAATCTCCATCAAGACATTTGATGGAGGTCCAACAGCACAAAGACAAGTTGCAGGCACCTCACAACACTCTGATGAAGACTGCGTCAATGCAATCTCCCTGATGAAGCATAGTGTTGATGAAGAAACAGTCAAGCAGAAAATGAGGAGTACCTTTCGGTATCGAAGGAATATGGTTGAAGATCCTGAAAGATGTGGCGATGTCCTGGCAGAATACCCACGTTTTAAAGATGTGAAAGGCCTATTAAGTAATGATTTTCAGGTGGATGCATGCATCTATAGTTTGAGTTGGGTACTGTCATGAGACATTTCACAGTGGCCAAACTTTAAAATAAAGTGGACATATTTTGAGAATCGAATTAGCATTGATAGATTTATGGTCTCAAAAACAACTCTCTTTTTCCATCAAGATTGAACAGGACTTTGTGGAGCTGTTTGGAGAGGCCATAAGCAACACATTTAAGGAGAGATGGCCCACCGCCTTCAAAGACAAAATCATCGCCCAAAGTAAGGGACTACACCGCACAGCTGAGCTCCAAGAACTCATTGATGTTGCTGAATCATCTGACCATGTCAATAGTGATCATGAAGATATGGGTAAGGATTTATACATTTATTGTTCAATCTAAATTGCAATATTGTTCAATATAAATTTATTCTTTGGTTTGACCAGTCTGCCTATTGATCATATTATTTTGTGTGTCTGTGTTTGTTTTAGGATGGGACAGTGACATGTCTGGAATCCTCCTCCTCCTGTATCTATTTCCACCTTCAGCACAGGGTCGCATGCGACCTGGCAAGATGGCGGCGGCTCAAGCAGAGAAGCTTCTCGTGGTGTTTCAGAAGGTTAGCCCAACAGTGAATAAATATTACATCCCGCTGTAAAACTATTGCATTAGACATTTTATCCAATGCAATTGTGTTATGCAGTAAGGCCTTCTGTGGAATCTGTGGAATTGGAAGCTTGATATACTATTTTACATGGTCTGGTCCCAGATGCAGGGTATTTAGGATATTTTATATGCAACATCATGTATTTACACTACCGTTCAAAAGTTTGGGGTCACCTGCTCATTTTTATAACCAATTAAAATAACCAGATTGACTGGAAATTGAACAAATGTTTTTTGTTCTGTTTGTGTGTCATCGACAGACAGGAACCAGCATACAACAGCACCTTGATTCCATCGAAGAGAGAAGACAGCCCTATCTTCTTGCCACTGGTACCGAGAAAAGTCGCATCCATGGCTACTACATCATACTGGACAAGCAAGCCATAGCGTGTCAGGCTGTGAGTGCTGTTGGAGCATTTGATGAACTTTTCAAAGCTCACTTCGTATTTGGCACATCCTATAACAATGCGCTGTACAAAATGTACACCTTCATTCAGACCACAATTTTTGAAATAGACATAGGGAAGGTTAGAGAGACTCCTCGGGTTGCTGAACTCAGAGCAAGATTGCTCCACTAAATTAGCTGTTGAGCTATATTAATCTATAAGCCAGGTGGTCTCTGACAATATGTTGTGTATTCTATGTAGTCAATGTTTTGGTGGGGTGAATCTTCTTGTTAGACACTTGAAGAGTGTTCATGGTTTATTGCCTGGGAAAACTCTCTCCCTTAAATGTGGCCAGACTGGTTGTTCTCTAGAGTTTGGGTCGTTTTCAGTTTAGAAAACATTTAAATCGAGTTCACAGTGGACAAAGTTCAGTTCAAAGTATCACTGAGGGACAGACCTCTGAGGCCAGAAATGTGTCAATGTCTTGTGATGATGATAGTGATTTGTGTTTTAGCGATGTGGCTACCTCCTCTGTCAAAACTGCTGATCTTTCAGTGACCAATAAAAACACCAAGGATGCTTGTGGAGCTATTGTAGCTCAACTGCTGTCAGCAGGAGTAGGCCAAAATACTGTTGATGGGGTAGTGTCGTCATTGGAAGAACTTGTAGAACAGATTCAAAGTCAGGTGAAAGAAACAGCTTTAAAATGCTTGTCCCCAGAAAAAGAAATGCATACTGGAATTACAAAAACATTCAGTGAAATTGAAAATTCATTTACCTCCCTTAATACAGTCTCTAAACAGAAGTCCTATTTCAAAGAGACATGTGAAATTGTTACTCCTGTAGAGAAAGTACTTGGAGTCAGGTTTGATAATAGGAGGAACAAAAAAACTGGTACTTACGACCAAGTGCTCGTCACAGACAAATTCTCTTATGTTCCTATTCTACAGACAATACTGTCCCATTTTGAAAAACCCAAAGACGAGTAGTATGCTCAAATCTGGCAGGAGTTCCCCAGATGGCTTCTATGTTGATTTCGAGGATGGGTTATACATAAAGTAGGGGTGCAACGGATCAAAAAACTCAAGGTTCGGATCGTTCCTCGGATCAGAGTCACGGATCGGATCATTTTTAGGATCAGCAAATAAATAAATAAATAAATAATAGACAAGACAAATAAACATGTTTTGTCTTTTTGTTTATTAACACTTTTTAATTATTCAATTGAAATATATAAAATCAACTTAAAGTGTACAATTAACATCTTCTTTTCAACATAATCAATGAAAAACAACTTAAAGTGCAACATAAAAAGGCATATCTCCTTCCTTTAAACATGGACCAATGACCATTAATAAAAAACTAATTAAAGTGCAACATAAGAAGGCACATCATCTTCCTTTAAAAATGGACCAATGACCATCAATAAAAAAACAAATTAAAGTGCAACATAATAAGGCACATCATCTTCCTTGAAACAAGAGCATTATCATCAAAGAAGAATTAAAGAAAGAAAACAAAGCATACATGAGCTTATAATTTTAAATTATTTTTCAAAAAGACAAGGGTGTCTACATTGTCTGGGGAGAGTGTGGACCTCTTTGCAGTCACTATGTCCCCTGCTGTTGAGAACACTCTCGGAAGGAACTGAAGAGCCTGGCACAGCGAGATAGCATCTTGCCATCTTAGCAATATGAGGGTATTTACACTCATTGCTTTTCCACCATGTCAGTGGATCACCATCCACTGCAATGCCGCTTGCTGCCAGGTAGAATGCCACCTCCTCTTTGATGTCAGCAGGAGTCTTGCTGTCCATGTCTTTGCTGGCAAAGGTCTCTCCAAAAAGCTCTGCCAACGCCGACTTCTTTTGTGGAGATGTGTCCAAGTTTGCTCCTGTTGGCTCTGCAGCTTGACCCTGCAGAAAAGAATAGGTAATTAATCAAACCTATTATTTATTTTCATGTTTCATAAACATGAAAAATGCGGCAATAACATTAAATGAATGCCATTATTACTGAAAATAAAAAATGTATGAAGATTTAAATTGATCATTTTAAAATAATGTTTTTTTCCTTTACCTCATCACAGTCTTCAGTGGCCAGACTGCTCACAATCTCAGTGGTGAGGTCACTGTATGTCCTCTGGCGTAGGTCAGGGTCTATGTGAGACAGGGACTTAAACCTCGGATCCAGGGCAGTAGATCTGTGGAGGTAGTCCTGTAGAGTAGGGGGTGAAGTGTATCTGGGCTTCAGGTCCTCTCTAATGGCAGTCTTGACATCTTGAGTGATGGTGCTGTCTTCCACACTTCCACACCATGGATTGTAGAATCCTTGTTTTCAGCGGAAGGATCATTGACACAGATGGTGACGTTTCAGTGCTCAGCAGAGATGTAACAGTTTTAAGGGGTTTAAGCACCTGGAGGACCTCCTCTGCCACTCTCACATCATCATCAGAGAGTGTTATGATGTCTTTGACATTTTTCTTTAGGGTCTTGTCGGTCAATGCAGAGTATATAGCTGCCTGCTGCTCCAGATAACGCTCTAACATATCATAAGTGGAGTTCCACCTTGTTGGGACATCATGTATGAGCTTATGAGTAGGCAGCTTTAGCATTTCTTGCCTTGTCTTAAGCACATGAGCAGCTGTTGTGCTTCTGTGGAAGTGGGAAACCACCTTCCTGATCCTCCCAAGGAGGCGGTCCATCCTATTGACTGAGATTCCCTTCTGTGATGCCAAATTTACTACATGTGCAAAGCACCCTATCTGTGGGCCCAGTCCTGCCTCATTCACTGCATTTATTAGATTTTTGGCATTATCAGTTGTGACTGGGATATTAGTAGTGGGCCTCTTTATCTTCCATTCCTCCACTGCTTGTGTCAGTACCTGCGCAAGGTGACTGCCTGTGTGATTTTCGTAGAGGGGGCGTGTCTGCAGCACCGGACTTCTCATCTCCCAGTCTGCTGTGATGAAGTGAGCGGATATTGTCACATAGCTCACTGTTCCCCTCGACGTCCACCCGTCTGTTGTGAGTGCAACAGAGGGTGCTACAGCTAGCTCATCCACCACCTTTTTCTTCTCCTGCTCATACAGACCTGGCACAATATTGTCGCTGAAGTGGGTGCGCGACGGGATGTCGTAACGTGGCTCGAGCACGTTCAGCATGTGTTTGTATCCCTTGTTTTGCACAACGGAATATGGCCTCATGTCAGCACCTATAAACAGACCGATAGCGTTTGTGATTGCTTTAGCCCGGTCTGATTGTGGAGGAAGGGGCTGCTTAAATGCCGCGGTGATGAGCGGTTGTTGAGCCGCTTTCGGTTTCACTCCTGTCAGTGAAACACCGGGGTGATGTCGCTGTAAATGCGTGGCCATGCTCGATGTGTTTCCACTGTTGTATGGCTTTCTTGTGCCACAGTGCCTACACACCGTCACGGTTTTATCCACCAACCTCTTTCCTTCTGAATTCAATTTGACAGGGAAGCCAAAATGCTCCCAAACAGGGGATTTAAATGTGGGGCGTTCTAGTTCTTCTGTTCCTCCGCTCGCCATGACCACGCTGTGTTGCAGGTTTTTCTTTATGTTAGCAATCGCTATGTCAGCTACGTGTTACGTCTGAGTGGTAACCTAGGCGACAGGTTTGTGTGGCAGCGCGAGTATATGGAAACAGACGTAGCACTGGAGGCAGCAGTTATCGTTACAGTAGTCACCGAAGTCTAGCCTACTTTTTTTTTCCATGCCCACTGTTCTTCATGTTGTACGCTGAGGACAATAAATCACAACGAGCCATAGGACTGTTTGCTTATTGAAAAGGGAACTGTTGCAGACTTTTACCCAGAGCGTGTTAAGTAGCTCTGTCCCTGGAACTAGCAGGAATGGTTACGGCTGTGTGTGGACTGAACATGCGCACAATTTTTTTTTTTCATAAATCAATCCGCGGATCATGCATGTGCCGAACCGAAATAGATGATCCGAACGGATCACGGATCAATGATGAATGATCCGTTGCACCCCTAACATAAATACCCCTAACATTGCTTCCCAAGTTTGTGCAGTATGTCCAGGGTCCCACCAGAGGTAAAAACACATTAGATCGGCTTTACTCAAATCTTAAGAAAGCATACAGGACAATACCCCTCCCCCACCTGGGCAGGTCGGATCATATTTCCCTGCTCAGTGTCCCAGCTTACATACCCCTCAGGAGGAGAATAAAACCAGCTAAAAGAATTGTACAAATCTGGCCCGAGGGAGCACTCAGCCAGCTACAGGACTGCTTTTACCACACCGAATGGGCTGTTTTTGATCAACTGGAGCTAAATGACCGCACTGAGTCTGTTTTGTTTTATATTAAGACCTGCACGGACAATGTTACAGTGAACAAACAAATCACAGTTTTCAATAATCTGAAACCATGGATGACAGCTGAGGTGAGGACACTGCTGAAAGCCCGAGACTTAGCCTTCAAGGCTGGCGACCAGGACCAGTACAGGATGGCAAGAGCAAACCTGAGGAGAGGGATCAAAGCAGCCAAAGTGGACTACAAGAGGAAGGTGGAGAACCATCTGGCTGACAACAACCCGAGGAAAGTGTGGCAGGGTCTACAACACCTGACGAACTACAAGGGCACCCCTTCGGATGCAGTAACTGCCAACACTTCGCTGGTGGAAGAACTGAATAACTTTTTCACCCGTTTTGAAGTTCAAAAACCCCACCTTGCTCCTGCTCCTCCTCCTCCTCTGTCCTCCCAGCCCCTGAGCACCCACCAGCTTGAGCTGCAGGAACATCAGGTGAGAAGAGTCCTGAAGGCCGTAAACCCACACAAGGCAGCAGGACCAGACGGAGTACTGGGAAAAGTACTGAAGGCCTGCGCGGACCAACTGTCAGGGGTCCTAACAAGGATATTATGGTCCCACCCTGCCTCAAAGCAGCCACCATTGTCCCAGTTCCAAAGAAATCCACCATAGGCAGCCTAAATTACTATAGACCAGTGGCACTAACATCGGTCGTCATGAAGTGCTTCGAGAAGCTCGTCCTCCCCCACCTTAAGTCCTGCATCCCTCAAAACTTTGACCAGCATCAGTTTGCTTAAAAAGCAAACAGGTCGACAGCTGATGCAATCGCCACTGTCCACCACACTGCAGCAAGTCACCTGGAAAAACAGGGGAATTATGTCAGGATGCTTTTTGTTGACTTTAATAATAATAATAATAATAATACATTTCATTTAGAGGCGCCTTTCAAGACACCCAAGGTCACCTTACAGAGCATATAGTCATCATACATTTTTTAAAAAACAAGACATTGTGGAAAAATAAATAAATAAATAAACATAAGCAATAAGAAAAAAGAAAAAAGAAAAAATTCAAAAAAAAAATCAAAACAGTGATCAGTTAGACGTTGTGTGCGAGTTTGAACAGGTGAGTTTTGAGTTGTGACTTGAAGGTTGTAATGGTGTCTGACTGTTTTATGTGTGGGGGGAGGGAGTTCCAGAGCCTGGGTGCTGAACAGCTGAATGACCGGGCACCCATTGTAGTGAGTCGTGATGTGGGGATACATAGTAGTCCAGCAGAGGTTGAGCGGAGGGAGCGGGAGGGAGTGTATTCTTGGAGGAGGTCGCAGAGATAACTGGGGGCTAGGTTGTGGAGAGCTTTGTAGGTGAGGAGTAGGGTTTTGTATTGGATACGGTAGTGTACTGGGAGCCAGTGAAGTTGAATGAGGACAGGGGTGATGTGGTCAGATGATTTGGTGCGGGTGATGATCCGGGCGGGTGAGTTCTGAATGATCTGCAGTCTGTTGATGAGTTTGGTGGGGAGTCCGGTGAGGAGGGCGTTGCAGTAGTCTATGCGTGATGTGACAAATGAGTGAACTAGGATTTCAGTGCTGGATTGGGTCAGTGATGGGCGGAGTCTGGCGATGTTGCGGAGGTGGAAGAATGCAGTCCGGGTGATGTTGTGAATATGGGGTGCGAATGAGAGGGTGTTGTCCAGGATGACGCCGAGGCTCTTGACTTTGGAGGAGAAGGGTACTGGGAATCCATCGATAATTATGAGTGGAGCTGGGGTGTGTTGTGATTTAGTGAGGGTGGATTTGGATCCGATGAGCAGGGCCTCGGTCTTGTTTCCATTGAGTTTCAGGAAGTTCCTGCTCAACCAGCTCCGGATCTCTTCCAGGCACGTGATGAGGGAGGTGGGGGGGATGGCAGCGGTGGGTTTGGTGGAGATGTAGACCTGTGTGTCGTCAGCGTAGCAGTGAAAATGGACCCCATGGTGACGGAGGAGTGTGCCCAGCGGGAGGAGGTAAGTGGTGAAGAGGAGTGGACCCAAGACTGACCCCTGGGGGACACCCAGTGAGACACCTGAACACCCAGACTTGTGGTTGCTTAGTTGAACAAATTGTTGACGGCCGGTGAGGTAGGATGTAAACCAGGAGAGTGCAGCACCAGTGATCCCAATACCAGCTAGGCGGTCAAGGAGCAGAGGGTGGGAGATGGTGTTGAATGCTGCGCTGAGATCGAGGAGGATGAGAATGGTGAGTAATCCAGAGTCGGCTGCAAGGAGGAGGTCGTTGGTGATTTTGACTAGGGCTGTTTCAGTGCTGTGTTTTGGACGGAAGCCAGATTGGAACGGTTCATGGAGATTGTTAATGTCGAGGTGGGACTGTAGTTGTGCGGCAACCACCCTTTCAAGTGTTTTGGAGATGAAAGGGAGATTGGAGATGGGCCGGTAATGGTTAAGGTCAGTTGGGTCAGCACCAGGTTTTTTCAGGATGGGAGTGATGGCAGCCAGCTTGAGAGTGGGGGGTACAGTACCAGTAGTGAGGGAGGAGTTAATTATGTTGGTGATCATGGGGGAGATGGACGGAAGACATGCTTTGACAAGGGAGGTGGGAAGAGGATCGAGCTGACAGGTGGTGGTTTTGGCTTTGCGGATGAGTTCTGAAACGGTCTGTTCTGTTACTAGGGTGAAGTCAGAGAGGCTGATGAGAGGTTGGCCAGAGGTGATCATCCAGGGTGGGTCATCAGAGGGGGTGCGAGATGAGGCCAGTTGTTGGTGAATGGTGTTGATTTTAGAGCTGAAGTCAAGGAACGCAGTGCATTGGGTGGTGGAAATATCTGGAGGGAGAGATTTAGGAGGCTGAAGTAAGTGGTTGACTGTTGAGAAGAGGACTCTGCTGTTGCCTGTACCAGTGTTGATGAGGTTGGAGTAGTATGAGGTTTTGGCAGTGGTGAGGGCATTCTTGTAGTGATGGAGGTGGTCCGAATACATTTGGCGGTGTACAGTGAGTTGAGTCTTATTGTAGAGTCGCTCCAGTCGACGACCAGTGGCTTTGAGCTGGCGCAGATGAGGAGTGAACCAGGGAGCAGTGTGGGTGAATGAGACTGAGCGGGTTTTCAGGGGGGCCAGGGTGGTGAGGGAGGAGGAGAGGCAGTTATTGTAGTGAGTCACCAGGTCAGTCAGGGAGGAAGCTGGGGGAGGGTTGGGGTAGGAGCTGATCATGGTGGAGAGGTCTGTGGTGTTGATAAGTTTGATGTTTCTGAAGGAGATGGTCCGTTGTTCCTTGGTTTTGTGTAGTTGGGTATGAATGTCAAAAAGTACAGCTTTGTGGTCGGAGATGGGGAAATCAATGACAACAAGGTTAGTGGGAGTGATGTCAGTGCAGCAGATTAAATCCAGAATGTGACCTTTGTTATGGGTTGGGAGGTTGACATGTTGCGTAATGCCAAGACAGTCCAGAAGTGATGTGAAGTCATTAGCAAAAGTACAGGATGGGTTGTCAATGTGGATGTTGAAATCACCAAGGAGGATAACAGTGGGGGACATTGCACATACAGATGTAAGTAGTGATGAGAATTTATTGAGGAAAACGGCGGAAAACTTTAGTTCGGCGTTTAACACAATCTTGCCGAACATTCTCATCAGGAAGCTGACTGACCTGGATTTCCCTGCCCCAACCTGTAAATGGATTTACAGCTTCCTGACGGACCGTCCACAGACAGTGAGGATGGGGACACAAACATCTTCCACCCTGACACTCAGCACGGGCTCCCCTCAGGGCTGTGTGCTGAGCCCCTTCCTGTATTCTCTTTACACGCATGACTGCGTCCCCGCCCATCACTCCAATGTCATCGTCAAATTTGCGGATGACACTATAGTGATGGGTCTCATCTCCAACGGTGACGAGACAGCATACAGGGAGGAAGTCCAGAGGCTCACAGCCTGGTGTTCAGCTAATAACCTTTTGCTGAACGCCAGCAAAACCAAGGAGATGATATTTGACTGGAGCGCGACGAGAGGTGACCTCACCCCACTCCAGATAGACGGGGTCTGCGTGGAGAAGGTCTCCTCCTTCAAGTTTCTGGGGATGCAGGTCAGTAAGGACCTAACCTGGCACACCAACACGGTTGCGGTGGTCGGAAAAGCTCAGCAGAGGCTATTTTTTCTAAGACTGCTGAGGAAATGCCAGGTGGGGACAAAGCTGCTGCAGACCTTTTACCACTCTGCTGTTGAAAGTGTACTGGTGTATGGCATTACGGTGTGGTACGCAAACTGCACAGCCAAAGACAGGAAAACCCTGCAGGGGGTTATTAAGACGGCAGGAAAAATCATCGGCTGCCCCCTGCCCTCCCTGGAGAACATTGCCACCTCCCGGGGGCTGAATAGGGCAAAAATAATTATGAGTGACCCATCACACCCCGGCCATGGCTTCTTCCAACTCCTCCCTTCGGGTAGGAGATACAGGTCCCTTGGGAGCCGGACAAACAGGCTGAGGAATACCTTCTACCCCTGGGCAATTCGTCTACTTAACGCCTGACCCCCCCCCCCCCCCAATGGACATGTGAAATCCTCTACCATATATATTTATTTAAAAAAAAAAGACACTTATATGTTATGACTGCATATTTATATTTATTGTGCCTATTGCTGTTGTTTGTGTTTTATTTTGCACTATGGGTAGTGAGCACCACCCCCAATTTCATTGTACAAGTTTGCACAATGACAATAAAGTATGAATCTATGAATCTGAATCTATAAAGGCACATCCACTTTTTTCAAGTGAGAGTCATGCATTAAAAATACAGTTGTTCTATGATGACTTTGAACCATGTAATCCCTTGGGATCCAAGAGAGGTTCTCATAAAATAGGAGCCATATACTTTACATTGAGAAATTTCCAGCCTAAATTTAATTCATGTTTGGACAACATATATCTATGCATTCTCTTCCACACCCAATATATTAAAACATATGGGTTCAATGCAATATTAGAGCCACTTGTATCAGACCTTAAAGTACTCGAGACTGAGAGAATTGAAGTTCAATGCTTTAATGACCGTTTACGGGGTAGTATATTCCAAGTAACAGCGGATAATCTTGGATTGCATTGCTTGTTTGGATATGTTGAATCATTTTCAGCCCGTTACTGCTGTCGATTTTGCCTGACTGAGAAGGAAAAGTTTCAAACTGTCTTTTTCGAGGATGACCCCAGTGTGACTTTACGATCAAAAGATATACACCTGCAACATTGTGAAGCTATTCAGGCAAACCCAACACTAACTCATGTGTATGGTGGTAAGCGTTATTGTTTACTTGATGAGCTTAAGTTCTTCAGTGTATCAGAGAATTTTTCTGTTGACATAATGCACGATATATTAGAAGGAGTAGCCCAATACGAGATGAAACTAGTATTGGAATATTTGAAGTCTGACTTCATTTCACACAGAGAACTTCAAGCTCGGATAGTCTCATTCAATTATGGCTACACAGAGAGTAAGAACAAGCCACCTGGAGTCAGACTAGAAGAAGGAAATGATTTAGGGCTTAATGCTATCCAGACATGGTGTTTTGTCAGAAATATGCCCCTTATATTTGGGGATGTTTTGCAGAGAGGTGACAAGTGCTGGCAGCTTCTTTTACTACTTGTGCAAATAGTCAACATTGCGTTTTCACCGATTTTAACAGAAGGTTTGACCATTTGTTTAAAACATGTCATAGCTGAACATCACAGGCTATTCAAACATTTATTTCCCTCTAAAAGGCTTTTGCCGAAACATAATTTTCTAATTCATTATCCACGTTGTATAAGACTTCTAGGGCCTGTTCTTCACATGTGGTCAATGCGTTATGAGTCTAAGCATTATTACTTCAAAAAACTGAAAAGTTTTAAAAATGTAACTAAGACTCTAGCAATCAAACATCAAAATGACCTGGCCTACAAGTTTGGCTTGGCGTCTACCACTATTAAAAAGGGTCCTGGGAAAATGGTTGCTCTGTGTGATGTGAATGAAGGTGACAATATTGCATTGTATTTGAATGTTTCTGTGGAAATTTCTGTTTTGAAAGTTAAATGGGCTAAAGTCCATGGCACTGAATATCGCCCCGGTTAATTAGCTGCGTTAGCTGCGGTTAATTAACGTTAATCTAGACTATACAAAGTTAAGCTACACTAACATATTTCTCAGAAACATACGTGGATGAAATTTTACACAAGCCATAGTTTTCCTTCATCACAAATGGCTGAATTCAGCCAAGGGTTTCTTACCTGAAGGGACCTGCCCAGACGCGGTTGTCTTCTGAGTTTCAGCCATTGAATGAGAGGAGGGCTGAGGAGGGCTGTCAATCAAATATCGCGCTTCAGAAACGGCCAATCACAGGAAAGCCCGCCCTGCCTTGGTTCCCTCCCCCATAGTGCCAAAATTAAATTCGAGCGAGAGCGCAGAACATCTTTCGCGAGGCTGTTTTGCGTGCGCAGAGATAATTTTCACGCTCGCAGTTAATATCTACGTGTGTGGAATAATATATCACGCCCGAATGCATCTTTTATCACATTAGTGAGTTATGGCACTAATGTGTCGCCATATTCTTGGTATGGGCAAATAGGTGTCAAGTTTTTATTTTATTTTAAAATTAATTATATTAAATAATCTGGCAAACCCATATTCATGGTATGGGCCAATAGGTGTCAAGTTTTTATTTTATTTTAAAATTAATTATATTAAATAATCTGGCAAACCCAGGGCTCCTTGCACACCTAGCCCCTTTGGCTGCAGCCTAGGCAAACTGGTGTGTTAATCCGAGTCTGGGTGAAACCCTAAAATAAACTAAACTAAGTCAAAGTTGATGTTTCTGCATGTCTTGCCGATCAATGGCCCTTAAAGGACTGCTCTGGTACCATAAATCTTAAAGTGTCATCTCAAAGATATCAATGTGTATAAACTCACTGTTCACGTGCCAGAAACACTAGGCATGCCATAGGCCCAATGGTAACACAACAGGCCGCTGGTAACACAATGGAAATGGAGCCTATGACCCACTGGTAACACATGGACATGGAGCCTATGGCCCACTGGTAACACAATGGCCATCGAGCCTATTGCCTAACGATGAAAACCGGTATTATAAATTAGGAACTGGTTTTTATCTCTTGAGAAATTACTGCTAATTCCCAAAGAGACAACAGAAATATTCAGATTACAACCTAAAACACTTGATAGTAGAAAGTGTGTAGCACCTAGAATATTGGTCTATTTACCCTAACATTTGTTAAATGGACATTTAACTTAATTATCTTTCAATCTTGTCAGTTAATTCTTGACTCCTGCTTTGCACCTCGTCAAACTATGTAAAACTGTTGTAAATCAAACTAATAGTTCACAGGGACATGCATTTTTTTGGTTACAATGTAGGAGGGATCAGTGATGCCGTTCAGAATTCTCCAGCCTTAAAGGGGCTTTCCAGGCTGCACTTACCATGATCAATAGTCTATAGTCTATCAATAGTCTATATCATGTCGTCAAAAACGAAGGCTGTGTTACTATGTGCACATAAAAGAAAAGTACTTCAAACCAATCCGTATTCACTTTACACTTTATTAGTGTTCTTTTTTTAGAATGTTTAAAAATGAAATGTAACAAAGACTCGCAAACATGAAGGCCAGGCAGAAAAGAGCCCAGCAGAAAGAACCCAAGAACTTCACAGAGAAAAAACATTTACAAACACAGCCATTCTCCTCTTGGGGTCCCAGGCTAGGAGACTAGAAACAGGCTGGAAACAGGCTGGAAACAGGCTTTGGTGGCGCCGCTCCCCTGCAACAGAGGGCCCGGATGACGCCGTGCCTGCTGGGAAACGCCCCTTAGGGGATGCGCTGGATGAGCTTTTCTTCCATCATGCAGTAGAACGCCACGTGGGACAGGTCTGAGATGAAGGCCTCGCACGCCCGCCGGCTCACGCCGTCGCAGCCCCGAAGGTCAAGCAGCTCCAGCGCAGAGAGGCGCTTCAGGTAGGGCAGGCAACCGTCCGTCAGCCGGTTGCAACCTGCAGACACAATTCAGGTCAGTGGCGATACTCATTCACAGGACCCTTACTTTGAAAAACAGGTCAGGTTGCAAGAGACTTTCTATGGTAATGGTTGCAGCATTGTGTGTTGTGGGTCCAGGTCATCCAGCCACAAAACCAGCATGGGGTTTCCCTGGCGACTTCTAGGTGCTTCTGGCCCGCCCCAAACAGGAGGCTTGTTTTAGAGGAAACCAAAGTCTAAGACAAGACCTTCTCCATCAAGTGTGACATAGCAGTGCTATGGATGGAACCTTATAAATGTCCTCACGGGTCTGCCCAACCTATGGAGACTCGACCCAGGAACCCAACGGGTTCGGGTCCAGGTTTTATTATGGTCAATTGGGTGAGGTCCCATGATACCGGCTGGGTGAACCCCAGAGAACCACGTGGTAGTGGGACTAGCGAGATCAGGTTGACCTCGAGGATCAGATTACAAGAGCAATGAGGTAAAGAAATAAGGTGATATACCGCAAGATGGTAACCTCGGGAATAAAATGCTGAGGAGGAAAGGCCCAAGTTCAGGGGGGATGTTGGGTGCGATTACAGTCCGACTCACAACATCCTTTAAAGCCGTCCAAACTTAGCTCTGTTGTATCCGACATGACAAACGATTTAGCAGTATAATTACAATTGAACACGCAATTGAATGCTGTCTCAGGTCTGGACGCCTAGGGCCTCTTCTTGTGAAGCTGACCCCAGGTCTGTTTGGATGAGTCCTGTGAAGCTGACCCCAGGTCTATGTTTGGGTGCTTCCTGTGAAGCTGACCCCAGGTCTGTTTGGATGCGTCCTGTGAAGCTGACCCCAGGTCTGTGTTTGGGTGCGTCCTGTGAAGCTGACCCCAGGTCTGTGTTTGGGTGCGTCCTGTGAAGCTGACCCCAGGTCTGTTTGGGTGCGTCCTGTGAAGCTGACCCCAGGTCTGTGTTTGGGTGAGTCCTGTGAAGCTGACCCCAGGTCTGTGTTTGGGTGCGTCCTGTGAAGCTGACCCCAGGTCTGTTTGGATGCGTCCTGTGAAGCTGACCCCAGGTCTATGTTTGGGTGCTTCCTGTGAAGCTGACCCCAGGTCTGTTTGGATGCGTCCTGTGAAGCTGACCCCAGGTCTGTGTTTGGGTGCGTCCTGTGAAGCTGACCCCAGGTCTGTTTGGATGCGTCCTGTGAAGCTGACCCCAGGTCTGTGTTTGGGTGCGTCCTGTGAAGCTGACCCCAGGTCTGTGTTTGGGTGAGTCCTGTGAAGCTGACCCCAGGTCTGTGTTTGGGTGAGTCCTGTGAAGCTGACCCCAGGTCTGTGTTTGGGTGAGTCCTGTGAAGCTGACCCCAGGTCTGTGTTTGGGTGCGTTACCCACCGGCAAGATAGAGATCGGTGAGGTTGTGGCGGGTGTGCGTGCCGGCGGCGGCCAGCAGGGCGATGGAGGTGTCGCAGACAGCCGGGCAGTGGGCCAGGTCCAGCCGCTCAAGCTGGGGCATGTGGCGCTGCAGCAGCCGCAGGGTGGAGTCGCTCACCTCCAGGCCCGACAGGTACAGCGCCGACATGTTCCTCAGGCGGCTGCGGGATGAGCCCAGGCCTGAGGGGGAGCAGGAAGAGCCATAGAACCATCATTGTAACGGGATGGAACCCAGGGACAACCAACCAACTCCAGTGAGTGAGTGAATTATTTGAGTGATTGAGAAAGTGAGTGAATTATGTGAGTGAGTGAGTGAATTATGTGAGCGAGTGGGTGAGTAAGTGAGTGAATTATGCGAGTGAGTGAGTGAATTATGTGAGTGAGTGAGATACGCACCAGGTGGCAGGATGAGGTCCTTCATCTGGACGTCCTTGATGCCCTGACACCAGCGCAGGTCCAGCAGCCTGAGGCAGGGCAGGGTGGGGGACACAAGGGCAGACAGGCCGAACCAGGGCAGGCCCGCCACACGCAGCTCCCGGAGCCCTGCAACAGGACAACCGTAAGGGGGTGGACCATCCCCCACACGCAGGACAACTGTCACACACACCTAGTTGCAATAGCGGAGCTGCGTGGTCCACCTCTGTGAGTGAGGGCTGTGTTCCCTACCCGAGTGAGGGCTGTGTTCCCTACCCGAGTGAGGGCTGTGTTCCCTACCCGAGTGAGTGAGGGCTGTGTTCCCTACCCGAGTGAGGGCTGTGTTCCCTACCCGAGTGAGGGCTGTGTTCCCTACCTGAGTGAGGGCTGTGTTCCCTACCTGAGGGAGGGCTGTGTTCCCTACCTGAGGGAGGGCTGTGTTCCCTACCTGAGTGAGGGCTGTGTTCCCTACCCGAGTGAGGGCTGTGTTCCCTACCCGAGTGAGGGCTGTGTTCCCTACCCGAGTGAGTGAGGGCTGTGTTCCCTACCCGAGTGAGGGCTGTGTTCCCTACCTGAGTGAGGGCTGTGTTCCCTACCCGAGTGAGGGCTGTGTTCCCTACCTGAGGGAGGGCTGTGTTCCCTACCTGAGGGAGTGAGGGCTGTGTTCCCTACCCGAGTGAGGGCTGTGTTCCCTACCCGAGTGAGGGCTGTGTTCCCTACCCGAGTGAGTGAGGGCTGTGTTCCCTACCCGAGTGAGTGAGGGCTGTGTTCCCTACCCGAGTGAGGGCTGTGTTCCCTACCCGAGTGAGGGCTGTGTTCCCTACCCGAGTGAGGGCTGTGTTCCCTACCTGAGGGAGTGAGGGCTGTGTTCCCTACCTGAGTGAGGGCTGTGTTCCCTACCTGAGTGAGGGCTGTGTTCCCTACCTGAGTGAGTGAGGGCTGTGTTCCCTACCTGAGTGAGGGCTGTGTTCCCTACCTGAGTGAGGGCTGTGTTCCCTACCCGAGTGAGGGCTGTGTTCCCTACCTGAGTGAGGGCTGTGTTCCCTACCCGAGTGAGGGCTGTGTTCCCTACCTGAGGGAGTGAGGGCTGTGTTCCCTACCTGAGGGAGGGCTGTGTTCCCTACCTGAGGGAGGGCTGTGTTCCCTACCTGAGGGAGGGCTGTGTTCCCTACCTGGCAGGCGTGTGAGCAGGCAGTGCAGCTGCCTCTTGGCGGCAGGTGTCCAAGAGAGGTCCAGGGAGGTGGGCAGCCTCTTGATGATTCCAGCCAGGGCCTGGTTACTGAGGCGGGTGCTGCGGCTGATGTCCACGTGGCTCCACAGGCGCTTGTCAAAGCTCCTGCAGCGGGGAAAACCCAGGAGGTCAAAGGAATACAAACAGGAAACCTTGTTCTGAACCAAAGCTCGTCTCCATTGAGCTATTGAGCGTCATGTTGAACCACAGACAGTGGTCTGACATGCTGGAGTCCAGTCGTGGGTCATGGATCCTCATACATACATACAACACACACATATACACACATACATATATACATAAACTTGGCACAAAAAGTAAGGAATTTCGCGTTTGTTTGATTATTTCTTTGTGGTAACAATGCTTTTTGGCGATAAATCTTATACCGTTGGAAAGCCTGTCAGTTCCCTTTCAAATGGTGCCCTATTTGTAAGGAACATGCCCTTGTGGGATGAGCAGCAGAGCTGAGTATGTGGGTTGCGCCCATGAAAAATTTGCCAAATCTTCTCTGCCAATGCCAAACTGCTTATTCTGCCATTGACTCGTTTGGTGATTGGTGGATTGGATGATTGAATTTTGAAGAAACAAGACATATTGGCAATTTAACAATTTATTCATTTCACAAACAGGAGCCTCAGTAGCGTGTGGAAGAACCAAACACAGCCACAATTGCCTGGCACCTCCTCCTCATGCTGGGCACCAGCCTGGCCGCACACTGCTGCGGGATGGCATCCCATTCTTCAACCAACATTTGTCACAAATCAGCCAACGTGGTTGTGTTGGTCACTCTGGCACGAACAGCACGCCCAAGCTGATCCCACAAGTTTTCAATGGGGTTGAGGTCAGGACTGCTAGCAGGCCATTCCATCCTCTCCACTCCCACATTCTGGAGGTAGTCTCTGATACACCCCGCCCTGTGGGGCGAGCGTTGTCATCTTGGAGGATAGAGTTCGGTCCCAGACTGTGGAAATATTGGATTGCCACTGGTTGCAGAATCTCATCTCAATATCTCTCTGCATCGAGATTTTCTCCAATGATGACAAGCCTCGTTTTTTTGGACTCTGAACATAACGTTCCTCCGCATGTTCAGGTTCCAGTGCACGTGTTGTCGACATCAGCGCAAACGGGCCAGACGGTGAAGGGCAGTCATGGCAGGACTCCTGGCAGCCCTATGAGACCGGAGATTGGCTGCAGTCTGTTCCAGATTGTCTTGGCAGAGAGCCGTCCGCCATATCGTTCTGCAAATCTGACTGCAAATCTGTAGAAGGCAGCCTACGGCACCCTAAGTGCTGTCAGGGTGCGGAAACGGTCTTCTTGGGGTGTCGTCTTCTTGGGACGCACACTTCGCGGCCCGTCTTTGACATCCCCCGTTATATGGAACTTGGCCTTCAGTTTGGAGAGGGTACTAGGGCTCACTCCAAATAATGCCGCAACTTGGTTTTGCGGAACACCAGCTTGAAGTTGCCCCCGGGCAGCACCCGGGCGTACCAGATCCTCAAAACTAGTGTCAATAGCAACAGCAAAATAACCTGTTTGGCAATGGCAGAAAATATTTGGCAAATTTTTCATGGGCGCAACTCACATACTCAGCACTGCTGCTCATCCCACAGATGCATGTTCCTTACAAATGGAGCACTATTTGAAAGGGAACTAAACAGGCTTTCCAACGGTATCAGATTTATTGCCAAAAAGCATTGTTACCACAAAGAAATAATCGACCAAACACAAATTTCCCTACTTTCTGTGCTAAGTTTATTTATTTATATATATATATATATATATATATATATATATATTAGGGCTGTCAAGCGATTAAAATATTTAATCACGATTAATCGCATTAATGCCATAGTTAACTCACGATTAATCGCCATTAATCGTATGTTTTTTTTCTATGCAAAATATCCCTTGAATTCTTTGTCCCATTAGTTTTTCTCATTTTAATGCTCTTATCAACATGGAGAAGTGCATCGGCTTGCCTTGTGCAAATGTTTTTTTATTGATAACAACATTGGCATATCCTGATCAAAACAGGACGGTACAAAAAAAAAGCCTATAATGCAATCGCTGTTAATCGCGCGTTAAAAAAATTATCGCCGTTTCAATTGGTTTGCGTTAACGCCGTTAATAACGCGTTTAACTGACAGCTCTAATATATATATATAAAACGAATAACACACACACACTGGGGCGGATTGGTAATCGGGAGAATTAACGGCCCACCGGGAATTCTCTCGATTACCAATCTGCCACTGTGTGTGCGCGTGTGTGTGTTATTCGATAGCCTGCTAATGTTTATAGGCGGTAGGAATATTCATACTAGATTAAATAATAAATGTTGTAGTATTACTCATCTTTGCTGAGCAAGAGTTTTGTTCGATAGTTCATTGATTGAAACAAATAAAAGCCTGGGCTATTGAAGTTTTACTGTAGGCCTACCACTGTCATGCACCTACCCGATGTCGACACACACACACACACACACACGCACACACACACGCACACACGCACGCACACAAACGGAGTGGTAATCGGGAGAATTCCCAGTGGGCCGTTAACGTTTAGGGGGTGTCAGGCTGATTACTGCGGGATAACAATAAACGTTTATTAAAGTTCCTCGCAGCGCCGTCCGGAAGCCTGAGCTGTTCGTCTGCAAACCTCTCAGAAACTGTCAACGTCGCAATCAAGTCGATTTTGTCTAGAGGGGAGTAAATGGGCGGCCCCTCCTGAAGTGGTAAAGCCTGGGTGGGCCTTGAACTGCGATCGGTCAGAAAGACGTAACAGCTAATGACAAACTTGAACTCTCGTGCAGGCTGGAACAGAGTGACACACAAACACACACACACATTTAAGGAGTTTTTTTTCACCCGCTCCGTATCCTTACTTGCCCCAACAAGTTTGTGCGGCGTGCTTGTCGTTTTGTTTCCGGTGTAGCTAGATCCGGTATGGTGTTGTAGTTTATCTAACGTGACTAGTTGTTGCTAGACAGCAGGTGGAAAAAGTACAACGTTTACCAAGCCAAACGAGTGTTAATCGCGCAATAATAATATTAACGCCGTTAAAATTGGTTTGCGTTAGTGCCGTTAATATCACGTTAAACTGACAGCACTAATATATATGTATACACACATATATATTACATTCCACACTAAAAGTGTGATTAAGCAAGTTAACTCACCAATACTATGCGATTTAAACAATTAATCGTTTGACAGCCCTAATATACACACACACACACACACTTCCATTTCTATTAATGTACATACTAGTCACAATGCTTTCGTTTATCGTTTTAAAATCAAATTTGGCCGAAATCTGAGCTGATGTGGCATCCGAATTTAGACAAGCTGCAGAAGCTGTTCACTCAAAACATGTTTGCACAGCACATTTTACTCACCAATAACTGATGAGTGGCTCTGCCATCTCTAACAAATGACATTGAAATGGTGGCCCCTATTTCAACCTACAGCAGCTTTAAGGGCTGTAGAACTAGATCAGCCTACATCAGCTTTAAGGGGTGTAGTAATAGATCAGCATACAGCAGCTTTAAGGGGTGTAGTATTAGATCAACCTACATAAGTTTTAAGGGGTGTAGTAATAGATATAGCCTACATTGGCTTTAAGGGGTGTAGAACTAGATCAGCCTACAGTAGCTTTAAGGGGTGTAGTACTAGATCAACCTACATAAGCTTTAAGGGGTGTAGTAATAGATATAGCCTACATTGGCTTTAAGGGGTGTAGAACTAGATCAGCCTACAGTAGATTTAAGGGGTGTAGTACTAGATCAGCCTACATCAGCTTTAAGGGGTGCGGTAGCTGATGACCCCTAGATCAAGCCTACAGCAGCTTTAAGGGGTGCGGTAGCTGATGACCCCTCGATCAGCCTACAGCAGCTTTAAGGGGTGCGGTAGCTGATGACCCCTAGATCAAGCCTACAGCAGCTTTAAGGGGTATTTCCAGGGTGTGCGGAGGGGCCCTGGGGGACTCACCACTTGTACCAGGCCTTGCAGACACTCATGCATGCCAGCAGCTCGGGGCGGCTCAGGAACCTGAAGACCGATACCCACACCTCCTTGTCGGCGCCTCGCTCGCTGCCCGCGTCCTTGAAGGAGGGCAGCGACAGCAGCGTAGAGGGCGGGGACATGGTGGCGGTGTCGGCCACGCGGGGGCCGTCCTCGTCAGAGGAGGAGGCGGAGGTGGGCAGGCCGCGGACACGGGGCCTGTTGGGGACGGGGTGACACACACCTCACACCATTGGACGTTGTAGTGTAGATTCTCACACACTGATTGGGTGAAGCGCGCACATCTAGCAAGTCGCTCGTCTAAACCTCTAGACTAAAACAATGGAAAATACTTTTTGAAAATGTTTACTGCAAAGGACGCCATTATGTGAGCTGACAATAAGACGTTGACACACTTTCTGGTGCTCATTCGAACCATGGTGTCACGTTGCTAACATATGACAAGTTTGGCAGTGTCCATGAGCTTCTGTCCAACAGATTTAATTGCCCCTGCGATGGAACCCATGTCTTAAATCCAGTACATCGTGGAGGACATTTCTTAAGGCTGCACCCACCTGCCAGAGCCTCTGGCCAGGGTGACACCATCAGCCTCGCCTTTCACCCGAGAGGGTTTGGAGAGGGCCGACTTGCGCTGGACAAAACTCTGGTGTCCCCCCGGGCCCAAGATGGCTGTCCTGGGACCCATGGCCGCCTCTAGCTTGGGGACGATGGAGCCTGTGGAGATAGAAAGGTTCAGAACCAAATCCTCTGTACAGACAACTAGCTCAAACCACATCCTCTGTACAGACAACTAGCTCAAACCACATCCTCTGTACAGACACCTAGCTCAAACTACATCCTCTGTACTGATACCTAGCTCAAACCACATCCTCTGTATAGACACCTAGTCCCGCTGCCGTAGTCTTCAATGGACCCCAAAACATCCATCCAACCCATTTCTAGACAACAACAGCAACCACTCCATGATGTGCAGATTGAATGTCAGGCGACACAAGAGGTAAATAGACATGCATGGTGGTTGACTCCTATCGAGCTGTCGAGGGCGACCCTTCCTACCTGAGAGCCTCTTGGCCTTCTGGGGCCGCTGCAGGGTGACCGTCAGGTAGGACCCAGTGAGCAGGTCATCGGTCAGGTCAGACACCAGCAGGACGGGCGGCTCTGGGTCCGAGTCCCAGTGCCCTTCCTCCCCCTCCTCCTCATCCACATAGTGGTCCATCTCCTCGTCCTCTTCCTCCGGGTCAAACTCCCTGCTGTCACTATCCTCTTCCTCATCGTCGTCATCGTCCGTCCCGCGGCGGCGCCTCCTCCTCCTCCCTCTCTGGCCCTCCTTCCCCCCACCCTCGCTGTCGTCCACCTCTTCTTCCTCGTCATCGTCGTCGTCGTCGTCGTCGTCGTCGTCATCGTCCTCCGACTCCTCAGAGTCATCTCCCCCCCTTCTCTGCATCCTGGAGCCCCCCCTCAGCCTGACGCCGCGGCCCCTCCGGAGCCCTATGCCGCGCTTCATCCTAATCCCAGAGCCGCCCATGGCCAGCCCCCCGGCCCTGCTGCCCCGGTGGCCGGCTCCCCCCCTCAGTAGGCCCCTGCGGTAGCCCCTCCTGGAACTGCCCCCACCCCGGGGGTGCAGGCCCAGCTTCCTCCTCCGAGACACTGCAACCAATCACGGGAAAGAAGACCTTCAAAATACACATCAAGACGGAGACGATGCAGCCAAGCAAACAAAATACACATTGAGATCAAAGTGATTTACAGTCAGCGGACTCACATGGACGACAACGTAATTTGGGCACGTATGCAGGCCTTAAATAAATGTGTTGAGCATGTGCAAGTCCTCCGTGACCTCATCATCTGCATGTGGTGCAGATGAAGAGGATCAGAGGGGACTTCCTAGACCCTGGGTCAGTTTAGAATCCATGCTCAAAGATGAGCATATTATTGACCGTCTTCCAAGTCGATTGTAGACCAGCCTGATTTCTGCAATGGAGATCACGGGCCCTAAAAAAATAATCTAGATTTCTAACTGACAATTTATAAGGTCAACAACTGGGGCTATTAGTTGGTTCCCCACGGGGCAGCGCCTCCTGCTCAGGGTCCTGACCCCCCAATAGGATCCCTGCAGACCTTGGTCATCCTCGCTGCCGGAGTCGTCTCCGTCGCGGCCGTGCCTGTGCCTGCGGTAGATCTTGGCGATGCGGGAGTCCAGCAGCGAGGTGGACTTGCGCTTCTGCACAGGGAGGAAGGGGAGAGGGAGGAAATTAAGGAGTTCATAAAGTGGAACAAGGAGCAGGGGAAGTGTTCACGTTAGCCGGCTATAGCCGGACATTGGCCGATTGCACGCACGCATGGCCGGTATAATAAAATGTAAACGGCCCACATGTCCGAGAAAAAGAAGCAAGAAGTTCGCATTTATGTATGAATTAATCAGTAGCATATGAAAACCAGTAGCGGTTCCTGGCCGAGCTCACCAGGGATGCAAACACGAACATGCATTCATGAACGCAGGCAGTGCACCTGCACATGCATACACATGTCACTCAGTGGCAACGCTGTTGAACGCTGATTGGCTGTCATCACGCGTAATTCGCGTCAAAGGTGAAATATTTCAACTCGAGCGAATTTGTCGCGGCACAAATCCTCGAGAACGCGCTCGCCTGTGCATGGCGAAAGTGTGGCGCGACAAATCAAAACTTGTCGCCGGTTTTCCCTCTCGAAAAATTCGCCCGATACGCGTCTCTACGTTCACTTTGTATGGGATCTTGTCGCCCCGTCGCGTTTGGTGTGAAATCTTTCCCGACTGGGCAAAGCTGGCCAAAATCGCCAGTACAATCCCTGTGTCCAGTGTTCCTGTGGAACGAGGCTTTTCTCTCCAAAACTAGATTAAAACATCTATCAGAAACCGCCTAGCTGAGGAAAAGGTGACGAGGCTGATGCGCATATCGAGCCTTGGGCCGGGGTTGAAAGACTTCAACTTTTCGCGAGCAGCGGAGCACTTCCATGCCATGAAGTTGCGCCGAAAGTAGCCTGCAAGAATTGCAATTATCAAATTAATTATTTTTTACCCGTTTACCATTTTTGCTGAGAATGGCTGTTATGTTTTTTTTGCCTAGGCTAATTTAATAAATGGCATTTATTGAAGCAACTTAGTTTGTGTCGTTTATCGTTTAAATGTGGATTTTTGGTAATCATTTAATTATTAGTGAATAACGTCCGGAAGATATTCCAAATGTCCGATATTCTGGAAAAGTCTAGCGTGAACGCTGAGCAGGGGAATGAGCGTCTTTGAGTGTCTAGAAAAGCGCTATATCAATTCAATCCATCATTATTATGAGGTTGAGGAGATGAAGGAAAGGATCAGGCTTACCAGGGGGAGTGGCTTGTTTTTGTCTCCTTTAGGAGTCTATGAGAAAAGATAAACAAGAGGTTAATGGCTAACAAAGCATCCATTTTAATTTGTTCTCACCCCCGGCATCAAATCCCTCATCTGCAACACCACACAGCATGTGGGGGAAAATGCATAATGAACGCAGAAGCAACATCAGACAAACGGGGGGGCCAAGCAGACGACACAGGCTCAAAGTGTTGAAGACCACCGCCTCACAAAGCACAATGAAAACAGGCAGATGTTGCACGGTCAGCTGCCCACTTCTCCTCCTCCTCCTCCTCCTCCTCCTCCTCCTCCTCCTCATGGCCCCTCCTCTTGGGCTGCGTGGGACGCCAAGGGAACAGAGGGATGAGGTGGTCACAGGGGAGCAGACTACAGAGGGCCGGCACTGAGCCACTGTTTGTGGACCAGCACAACAGGGAAATGTATCTCAACCATCTGAACTAGTGGACTGATGAAAACCAGCTAAAAGAGAGCAACAACACAACACAAGCCCAGGCCAGGGTTCTTGAAGTGTAACCAGTTGGACTCATTCAGAACACTTCCTCCAAGGTGTATATGAGAGGAGAAGCAGAGTCGGCAGACAGCTGGACGCAGCAGACGGACAAACTGATAAGACGGATGATGAATGGATCATGAACGTTTTTAAGAGAGAGTAGGCAGTGCCTCTCACCAGTCTCGAGCTGATTGGCCTAGAAGGCAGAGGTGCCGCAACCAAAAGGAGGGAGGCTGAGGAAGAGGAGAAAGAGCCAGAGGAGAGAGGAAGAGGAGGGCCCCCACCCTGCTGGGCCCCAGCCAGGTCCCCCAGCCAGGTGGAGGGCCCGGGGCCAAGCCGCAGGACCAGGGGCCCTTCGGGGAAGTCGGGCAGTTGCTGACGGCGACGCGGACGGTTAACCAATGACTCGTCACTGCCTGACGACTGATAGTAAAATAGTTAAATAAAATGATGAGGAATGGTCAAACAGTTGCAAAATTCCAGAAATGTCAGTGAATGCAGGAGAAATCTCTTCTAGGTTTGACCCACTCCACTTAGGAGGACGTGAGTTTGAAGAGCACCAACACACAACTGACCTGTCGCTAAGTCACGTCCCCCGTCTTTACCATGACGAACTCAGACAAACAAACATATGGAAACATATGGAAAAATGATATGGTCTATCAAAGCAGGTTTTGGAGAAATTTTGGGGTGAAAAATTATTCAATTACTTCCAGGACCAAGCGAAAGGGACTACATTATGCTATTGAGGGGTATATTCAGAACTTTAAAATACATACAGAAGGTAACCAGCTTAAATTTGGTCAGTTGGTACTCTCGCCTGCCGCACAGTCTGATCCACAGTACACAGGGTTACACTTTTTCTTGCCCCGTTGTGGTTTGGGAAAAGGGATGAAATATACCCCATTCTGCAGCCTCTCAGGATACCGACTGTCCATGTTACATGTACCCCAAGCACATCGTTTGACCATGTTTATTTTAGATTTTACACAAACAACATAAATCCACCATTAAATTGTTATATTATGCCTCCTCCCTGTTGTTTTCAATGGAGTTGTCTGAGCCGATGTCCGAGTATAATTGAGGCTGGAAAGTCATTGGCTCATCTGCGTTCTAAGGCTGGAGCTTAGCGACAGGTCATTTAGCCAGCTCACTGCTGGCTAAATGATCTTCTTTAATGTTCGATATATTTATACATAGAAAACTAAAAGCTAGAAATGATAATACAGAGGCAAGCCTCAATGAAATGGACACATCATCACATCCTTCCACAATACTGAGCAGCTTCTCTTAATAGGTAGGATCCGAAATCAATGGCATTGTTGGATCAGTGGCACCAATTTCTTCTCCAGACTGCTCATGCTCGCCTGATGTTAGGGCTGTTGATGTTTTATTCATGTGATCGAGGTGTGTTACCCTGCTCAGATTCTGACACTTTTGGCTCCAATGTTGGCTTGTTATGCAAAGTTCTGCAAACACTTCCATAAGGCACGGTTCTATAAGTACACTCTAATCTTCACTTGCCGTTGATATAACGGAGATTCTCAATACTCAAAAAAGCAACCAAGCCATAATTTTGTCACGGAGAAGACTAAGTTTAGGTTGCAACACCAAATGCACAAAGCCATAAAGGTGTCATATAGAACATTCCCGCATTCAAAATCTATAAACGACTTCACCCATGTCATATATTTTGTTGAGTTGTGTAGTTGCAGTACACCACACCGTTTCCAACGATGTGCAAAAAGATTTTGTTGTTTATTCACGGTTACAGCCGGTTACATTTGGTCTCATGTCGATGGCTTCATGCCCTTTACCCCCTAGCTTAAGATGAAAACGTAAACACAGTCGTCCAGAGGAGACATAATGTATTGATATGATATTTCAATAACTATATTGCTTGCTGCGATTAATACTTTGATCATAGCCTGATGCCAGCCACCAAGTGAATGCAGTGCTTCACACAAATAGACTTAACTTGGACGAGTCATTATTATACAATTTTTTGTCCTATATTATCTGTCCTGATGAAGAATATTGTTTCCCATACAGCGACTATTTTTACATGACAACGGTGTTTATGAATAGCCCCTCTTCTCTGGGGACACTGTTCCAAACGAGATTCATAGAGGAATTATTGTTGTTGACATTTCCCACAGAGAAGACGGCTGAACAAATTCATTAATAAATGCAATTAAGATTTACAAATCATTATAAGGGATTTCAGAGAAAAATAAACTTGAGTTGAATACACTGAATACGTCTAAATCTCAACGAGTAATCGTTGACTGGTTTTGCAGGGGCTTTATTTAGGGTGAAAAAAGCTTACAGTAGTTTCCACTAGTGTACACAACAGTAAAATCTGTTTAAGCCGTTTTATTTACAGTGTATTTTAAGTCAGTTTAACCTGTATTATATAGTGTATGTTAAGTCAGTTCAACCTGTATTATATACAGTATGTAAAGTCAGTTTAACCTGTATTAGATACAGTCTGTGTGTGTGACAGTCAAACTAGAGCTCCAATGGCCACAGAGTTCTTTACCTGCTGGTAACTGTTGTAGAGCTAGCGGGACTGGACTCTGGACTGGACTCCCTCCCCCTCCCCTTCCCTCGTTGCAGCACAGTATGCCGTGAGTGATGTGATGCGCCTGTTGGCTGCGTCCGCCTCCCGGTGTCCGAGTTGTGACACCTCCCCTTCCCAACTCCCTTCCCCCCTCCCATATGTGTTTATGATGTTTTTGATGTGATGCTTAAGTGTTGAGGTGTTTTTTTTGCTAATCCCTACACTGTGCCCCCCTTAAAGGAGCATAGTTTGGGGTATTGACAATTTTTTTTCCCCCTCGTCACCCTCTTGTTTAGCTTTTTAAACTTTCTTATCTAACGCGGGCCGCATGGTTCTTGTTGAACAAGCGCCTGACAGTCTCTCCGTCCTGTCTCCCCACACTGTCTTTTATGTTTCTTGGACGGAATGTAACTGGTTCATTTCACTGCAATGTATTGTGTAAGTGACAAATAAAAACTGAATCTGAATCTGAATCTGGGATACACTTAAAAATAAATAAAAAAGAACGTCTTTCAGCAGTAACGGTGGTGAAGACAACAACTCCCATGATCCCACACGACCTCTGAAATCATTAAACTACATCTTTGTTTTGGTTGAGTGACCCCTAATGGCAGAACTACATATCATACCTTGACAGTGCATTTCAATCAACGTATGGATGGATGGATGGATGCAAGTATGTATGTGATGTGATGTAATGTAATGTCACGCCCGGCTCTCTCCCTACTGGCCTGCAGGGGGAGCTGTCCTGGTTTGAGATTATGGCTGATGGGCTGCTGATTGGAGAGAGCATAAAGCTAGTTCCTCCAAGGCAGCTCACTCTCTCTGATCTGCTACTCTGGCCCTGCCACTATGGGAGCTGGCTGCAGCGCCTATCTCTTCTTTCCCCGCATCTCCTTTCTACATTGCATTGAATCATGCTGACTTGAACCCCACTTTTGGTTCGCCTAAATTACTGATATCTTTTGAACTTTGATGTAATAATAATTATTGATTTAAAATGTAACATCGGTGTGGACTTCCTTTATAATTTCTACCTTGAGCCAGGTGGTTCTGACAGTATGTATGTATGCATGCATGTACACATCTTCATACCTCTTGGTCCGTGATCCCCAAGACACACTTTGGACATTCCCAACAGCTGGGTAAATCGCTGTTCATCACTCCATCTCCTTGTACCTGAAGATGGAAGAAAATAAATTACATTGAAAATAAAGAAAGTAAAGATCCACTACATATTCTTTAGGACTTACAGCTCAATATGTTTCTTATAAGAACGCCTGGCTACTTGGTCATGAATACAACTACATTTAGAATGATGGAACTCAGAGGTAATGTTATTAATGGTTATCAAGGTGTGCATTAGAGTAGAAATTATGACGGAAAATATTGGAGGCTTCTCAGCCAAACTGTTGGAATATTGGAAGAGAAAGAAACGCATCAGCAGGGAGGAGGGGCAGGCTCCGGGCCCTGTCCCTTTGCTCTCCATCAACGCCTCAGAGGTTCCTGAGTTTCCTAGCAACGTTGACGCTGGGTGCCTGCTCAAGCCGCCCTGTCTGACCTGTTTTTGTTCGATTTTTTTATATATACTATTTTAATCCAGATCATTTTTCCACAAATCTTGTGGAATCGTTAGATTAGCTGTACAGTTTTAGGCAGTTCTCATTTTCACTATGTAATTGCTTTGATTTAGTTTAATTTGATTCGTTTCGCGCTGTATGCTTAGTCGCGCAGACACTTTCAAATTATGCATTGATCACAGTGGCATTAAATTAGGCTGAAGCGAAGCTGACAGTGTTTTCCGGGACTGACAGCGGAATAATTTCATCGTTGCTGTTGCTGTGCTGCTGACAAGGACATCTAATCATCAGATTGGTTGATCATCAGCTGAGTTGGTTGGCTGGAACAGGAGCGCTTGGCGTGATAGCCGCTCCATCTCCAACCCACACATTAACTGGGCCTGTTGATTGTGTTGGGTGGGGACTTTGTGTTGTTGGTCATGAAGACCTTAAGTTACACTGCCTCTGAACTGTTGCGATTTTCCTCCTATGCCACCAGCGGGAATTGGCCTATCCCATCGGAAACCATACATTCATCGCGGCTCTGGTTGCATCTCCCGGTGCGCCGCTAAAACCGACCCTTCCATGCCCAGTGTCTGCAAATGGCCCTCCACTCAGCATAGCACCTTCCAGCAACAACTGTCCATGGAAACATTGCACTCAAAACCTAGCAGATCGGTGCCATCCTATGACCTCCTTTCCCGCACATCACCGGCCTCGGACCGCCTTCAAGCTGGAGACGGTTACACTTCCAGCCTATGGCCTAACGTGCATGCTGCACATCAGCCGCAACTGCCAACAACACTGCGAGACTCTACTTTGGTCTCTCACATCCTGGACGATTTTGATGGAGCAGCTGAGAAGGCTACATCCTCATCCGCCGCAGCACTCACCACATGCCAATCAGCGCAGCGCGTCCACCCGGCACTGGACTGTTCACGGTCCTTCGATGGAGAGACTCAGCAGTGTACTCTTCCCACTCTTAAAAGCCCATCATCCTTCAAAGATGACAGCCCAGGTGTGACTTCCATCAAAGTAGCCCTAGTTAATGCTAGATCCATTGCAAACATAGGCATCGATTCCCCACCAGTTTTCGTCAAGATTAATCTTGTACCCACCACTTGTAAAAAAAAAATCAATAAAAAAAAATCGAGTTGAATTATTATGGATTATTACACGGGTCTTCTCGATGCCATGGAATGCTCCGTTCACTTGCATGGGCTAGTGAATTATATTATATAATTCACCGTTGCAAAGTATAATTGACCGCTGTCAAGGAAAAATGACTTTTTGCCTCTAATGACGTCTTTAGTAGCACTCCGCAAGTAGCCCGGTAACTTGTCAACCCCAGCGTCTTCGGTTGCTACGCGACGTCAACGTCTTTGGCGGACTATTTCACTGCTGATCAACACTACGAATGCTGGTAACGAATAAATTGTATAAAGACACACCATGTGAAGTAGCCATGTAATAAGCGGGATAATGTATAGAACGTCGCCGGTCATTATCGGAAATAATCCCCTTCAGGGCGAAGCAAGACACCTTCGCTGCGAGTCGGTGTCCTGTTCGCCCTGTCTGGGTTTATTTTCCAGATAATGACCGGCGTTCTATACATTATCCCTTACTTATTACACGGCTCTTCTCAATGCTGTAGACTGCTCCATTCACTTGCATGAGCCTTCCCAACGTTCAGCTGTCAATTATTTTTGTTTATTACACGGCTCTTCTCAATGCAGTGGAATGCTCACGTCCAGCATATTTGACCGCTGTAAAGGAAAGTGGATTTTTTGCCTCTGATTCACGTCATCTGTATCACTCTGCAGTCCGGTAACTTATCAACCCCAGCGTATTCGGTTGCTAAGCGACGTCAACGACTTTGGCGAACTATTTCTCTGCTGATCAACGCTACGAATGATGACAAATACATTGGATAAAGACACACTGTGTAAAGTTATTTTGTCGTTTTGCCAAGTAGCCATTACTAGTAATACCAATACTCTTCTGCTGGGATAATGAGGCATCAGACAATCAAGTCATTTTAGCCTGAAAATACATGGGTAAAAAGCACCAGAGCAGGTTGCTAGTACCATGGACAGTATCAGAACGATTACCTCTTGAACTAAATGGATGTGGTAGGCTACACCACGGGATGCATCTGCAGACCACTGCCAAATAAATAAAGGTAAGACGCGATATTTATTGCTTAAGATTTTCTGGTGCTGATGCGAGGACTTTTGTGTTTTTTGCACTCAATTACAGACGCTTTTATCCAAAGCGACTTACATCGGTTAACACACACATTGACACACCGATGGCAGAGTCAACCATGCAAGGCGACAGCCAGCTCGTCAGGAGCAGTTAGGGTTAAGTGTCTTGTTTACACAAAGTGACTTTTGGTCATTCTTGCTTTGCTTGAATTCTGTAATAATTATGGGGGGGGGAGTGCATGAGTTTTGGTCAGAATTCTGATTTAGGCTAGATTGAATGGAATGCATGTTGTGAATTGAGAACATCCAGCTCATGATGTGATACAGCGTTCAGCTGTGCAAGAAATATTTTTTTCTTTTTCAATCTTGACGACTTTTGTAGTGCTGTGCAGCGTTGCCACAGTTACCTTGAAAAAGTAATCGGATTACTGATTACTAGTTACTCCTTAAAATAGTAACCAAGTTACTTTATTGATTACTTGATTTTAAAAGTAACTAAGTTAGATTACAAGTTACTTTAACACCCCCTGCCGCCTCAAAATAAAAAATTACAACTGGTTTTGCCAATACTAACTTTTTGTGTCAAGGTCGACACTCGCCTCTGATAGAAGTCTTTGGAGAATTATGCTTCACACGCACACGCAATCTCACACAAACAGACAGACAGACACATACGTGTACAACACATATGTGTTGCTATGGCGGCACGCATAGACGCGCGGTTTGGAGCTCCTCCGGCTGGTGCCTTCTCTAGTTTATTAATGTACAGTTTTATTTATGTCTTAGTTTTAGTATCGGTAGACAATTGCTCTGCACACACCTACAGCAGACACGACTTGCTAGGGATCGGTACACACAGTGAAAGGGCCGTCTCAGCTGAGTACCTAGGCGAACACGGAATACCCGAAGACATCGCCCGGATACCGGGTGACAGTTGGTTCATGGTCCCGGATCTGAAGCGCAAGCGACGAAGAAGGGATCGTAAGCAACGACGGGGCCGCAGGGGAGGACTGTTAGCGAGGATGAAGAGATGCCCGGACAAACCAGCATTGCTGAGTATTTTCCTCTCCAACGTTAGATCAATTGCTATCAAGATGGACGAACTGAGACTGAGGGTTGCAACTAACAACATCGTGAAGGATAGCTGTGTGCTTATTTTCACGGAAACCTGGCTCCAGGTGTCCATTGCCGACTCTGCGGTAGCACTGGAGGGACGTACAGCTCACCGAGCTGATAGAACTAAGGCTAGTGGGAAACAACACGGTGGCGGCTTACTAATTTTCACTAAAGACAGCTGGAGCTCCAACACTAGAACTGTGAGTAGCCACTGTTCCCCGGAGTTGGAATATATCACAGTTAAATGCCGGCCTACATACCTCCCGAGGGAATTCAATGCCGTGCTGATCACAGCTGTTTACATTCCTCCCGACGCTGATGCGAACATAGCACTGGCTTAGCTACATGACGTCATCAGTAAACAACAGAGCATGGACCCTGAGGCAGTACACATCATCGCCGGGGACTTTAATCACGTCAATCTAAAGGTAGTACTTCCGAAATTCTACCAGCACATTAAATGTGCCACGAGGGGAGAAAAGACACTGGACAAGGTTTATACCAACATTAAACTAGCCTACATAGCTAGACCGCTGGCTCACCTAGGCAAGTCAGACCATGTGTCCATCCTTCTGATTCCAGCGTACACTCCCATCAGGAAAAGTGCTCCCATCACCACTAGGACAGTCAAAACCTGGCCAGCAGACTCCACGCCACTGCAGATCAGTCTCCATGACACCAGATGGGAGGAATACGAGCATGAGGACCTGGAACGGTTCACATCAACGGTCCTCCAACATGTCAGGAACTGTGCAGACTCGTTCACCATGGACAAGCCTGTCCGGGTTTACCCCAACACAAAGCCATGGATGAACAGAAAGGTGCTGCAGCTGCTCAGGGAGAGAGACTCCGCCTTCAGGTCAAAAGACAAGGCCCTCGATAACATCGCCAGGGCTAACTTGGACCGAGGCATCAAAGAGGCCAAGGCGGAGTACAAGGGCAAGATCGAAGAATGCTTCCGGAGCAACGACTCGAGGCGGGTGTGGCAGGGGGTCCAGCACATGACCAACTTCAGAGCCAACAGGCTCTCCGCCGACGGGGATAACCCACAGCTGGCGGAAGAGCTGAACTCCTTCTACGCACAGTTCGAGATGGGGCCGGGTGGGGAAGCGACATCACAACCCCCACACCCACCTGCCCCCAGCAGCCTCACCCTCACAGAACACGAGGTCAGACGCACGCTGAAGGCGGTGAACCCCAGAAAAGCAGCAGGGCCGGACGGCGTTCCGGGACGGGTGCTGAGGGACTGTGCTGACCAGCTGACCGGGGTCCTCACCAAGATCTTTAATCGGTCCCTGTCCCAGGCCATCGTCCCACCCTGCCTGAAAACCTCTACAATCAGCCCGGTCCCAAAGAAAAGCACTGTGAGCTGCCTCAACGACTACCGCCCGGTGGCACTCACACCCATCACCATGAAGTGCTTTGAGAAGCTAGTCCGTAGTCACATCATCTCATCCATGCCGCCCAGACTAGACCCACACCAGTTTGCCTACCGAGCCAACAGGTCCACAGGAGACGCCATCGCGACGGCTCTCCACTCCACCCTGTCCCACCTGGAGGAGAGGAGTAGCTACATCAGAATGCTCTTTGTGGACTTCAGCTCGGCGTTCAACACCATACTTCCGGACAGGCTGGTGTTTAAACTGACAAACCTGGGGCTACCACTCAACACCTGCACCTGGATTAAGGACTTCCTGTCTGACCACCCCCAGAGGGCGCGGGTAGGCTCCAACACCTCCACAGCCCTCAGACTCAGCACCGGGTCCCCTCAGGGCTGCGTGTTGAGCCCCCTGCTCTACTCCCTCTATACTCACGACTTTATCCCCGTTCACCCCAGCAATGACATCATAAAGTATGGGCCGCATCTTGGGGGGAGATGAGACTGCATTCCGGGACGAGGTGGAGCAGCTGAGCAAGCAGTGCAAGGCTAATAACCTGCTGCTGAACCCCCCCCCCCCCCCCCCTCAACAACTCAAAACTTGGGTGCACCATAAATACGTGCTGGTGCACCCAAATTCAAAATTTAGGCACACCAGTGCACCCAAGGAAAAAGTTAGTCTGGAGCCCTGGCTGCAATGCTATGCCAATGGTCAAAGATTTTTTAAGTGATATTGAATCCTTTAATCTCGTACAATCTATTACGGATCCTACACATAGGCATGGACATACACTAGATCTTGTACTTTCATGTGGTATTCCTGTTAATAACATCGATGTATGCCCTGCAACCTTTTCTGATCATATGCCTATTATCTTTGAGATCCCCTTCCCCAGTAGAGTTAAACTCCCTACCGTAGCGCTTAGTTGCCGCGCGATTAAACCTACTACAACTGAATTTTCAGCAGCTTTCAACCTTGCTGAAGCCTATTCAAGCACTCCGACTAACGGAGTAGGTGAGTCAATCTATGAAGAAAAAGGGCTTAACCCCAAAAAAATTGATACAAAAGGTTTTTCAAAGGATTCTAGTAGTATTTGGTGTGCTGAATAACATACTAAAAGTATACCAAAATATACCTCCCAGAAAGCCCTCATTTCCAAGATGGCGGCCGAAATGGCTATATCTCAAATTGAAAAAATGTTGCAAAGGAATTTTCTAGGAAAATACACCTTCCGGAAAGGCTTCATTTTCAAGATGGCGTCCAAAATGGTGGCCGGCCAAGCTTAAAATGGCTATATATCTCAATAGAAAAAGATTATTCGAATGATTTTTCACTTGATTCTGGTACCTGCAAATATGCTTGTGAACATACTAACAATCTAGGAAAATATACCTTCCAGAAAGGCTTCTTTTTCATAATGGCGTCCAAAATGGCAGCCGGGAGCTTAGAATGGCTATATCTCAAATGGAAAATGTTACAAAAGAATGTTTCAACTGATTCTGGTACCTCAGAATCAGTACCTCAGAATACATTAATAACGTGCGACAAATCGATGTAAATATAACTGCTAGAAAGGCATCATTTTCAAAATGACTGCCTGTAAGCTTACATTGGTTAAATGGTTAAAATTGGTTACTATTCAAACTAGAAAGGTGGTGTTGGTGTTGAACAACATAAATACCACACTTATTGTGGTCTTTATTCATCATCATCTTCGGGCTCCTCTGGAAGAAACTTGTTATGTGGATTGTCACATTCCTTAAAGGGGTAGTTCGGAATTTTGGACATAGGGCCTGATTCCCAACTGAGCATTGGTATTCTTTATCACTGGAGACAGTTTCCAACACATTACATTCAGTCCTTCTAGTTGCAGAGTTCGCTCGTGCAAGGCTAGCGCACGGCAACGGGCAATGCTAAAACACATTAAAAACACTCCACAGTACACCCGAGGTAAATCAATTATAACGCCAGACTATAGATTTAAATGTCTGTGTTGATAGAATAATGTTAGAAATAAAACTAACCTTGCATCGCATGAATCATCGAGGGACTACTTTCTCAGCAGAAGCGGAACTATGCGCCGGTTAGTTTTGTAACCGAATCACGACCGAAGAACGTAAACAGAGAAGCGTGGGACGGAAGCGAAATTGAAGGACTAGGCAACATGGTTCAGTGTGCTTTTAGAAATAAACGCTACAGATGAGCACCACAAAGTTTCCACCAATTTCCAGTGCGAGATCCAGAAAGGACTCAACTGTGGCCTGTTGCTGCTGGCTTGGACATCAAAACACCGGCTCGTACATGTACGGTTCGTTGGATACAACAAATTCCTCATAATCGTCTTCAAAACCAGATGCATCGCTAAGTCCTCCAAACGTGGCCATATCTTGTTAATTGAATACGCTAATAGAATTCCTTCGTTCACTGTACTCTGCGTTTGTAGCAATGACAGCGGCAGGTAAAAAAACTAGAGCCGGTAACCTAGGTATCAGTCCGCCGCTGCCGTAGCCTACTACCAGGAATATAACACTGCTGCTGAGACCCAGCAATTCCCTCAAAATGCAATGCAATGCAAGGTTGGTTTTATTTCTAACATTATTCTATAAACAGACATTTAAATGTATAGTCTGTCGTTATAATTGATTTACCTCGGGTGTACTGTGGAGTGGGTAACACTGTTTTTAATAGCAGGCTAGCATTGCCCATTGACGTGCGCAAGCCAAGCACGAGCGAACTCTGCAACTAGAAGGACTGAATGAAATGTGTTGAAAACTGTCTCCTGTGATAAAGAAGACCAAAGCTCACTTGGGAATCAGGCCCTATGTCCAAAATTCCGAACTACCCCTTTAAGCTGACATGGTCCACAGACAGTAGTACAAGGTAGTCCATATTTTCTGCAAGAGCAGCGGAGTGTCTTGCAGGAAGTGGTACAGTCATAATGAATGACCTTCAAGAGACTGTCTGGAGCAACATTCATTGTTGACATGAGTGGGACAAATCTATTGTCATGCAGGCTCCACCCCCAGTTCAGGGCATCCATACCATCTTCTGTTCCCATCCAGACCATGACCTGGTAGTATGCTCTACGACAGTGAAATTTGGTCGCAGATTCAGTTGGTGGCAGACGTTCAGGCGTTACAGTTGATGAAGCTGAGACAACCTTCTTGCTGAAAATGTTATATTGCATTGCTGCAAGGGAATCTGTGCACTTTCCACCAAAGAGGACAGCCATAACTTTGCACTAGGGCTGGGCGAGATATCGATATTTAAAATATATCGATATTTTTTCAAACGCGATATGAAACGAGACCATATCGTCAATATCGATATAATTTAATTTGCATTAAAATTACAGCACATTTGTTCCAAATAACACCAGTTTCGAACCGCGCCTGCCACCTGCGATTTCGTAACTCTGCTTATGTCTCTCCCGCTCTGCCTCCGGCTCACACACACAGTCTCTGCCTGTCCCGCCCCCCCCCCCCTCCACTGACTCACGTCACTTTTTGAAATTGCGAAACATGAGCCGTGTTCGAAATCGTTCACTATTCATTGCAGGCCTCGACATTAACGGTTGCCCGCTTGCCCGGGGCAACCAAAAGTCATATTTGGGCAAGTTGAGATTGATTTCTGGTTGCCCGAACGGGCAAGTGGATTTTGGTTGGATGTTAATATAAAGGCTATTTATTCAAATGTTTTTAGAAACTGCAGAACAACCTTGTTTACCGCAAAATAACACAAAATATAAGTATTTGCAATTGATCAGCGCGCCGTCTTCTCTTCTCTCGGAAAGCGAGTTAACAGACACGCTTCGCTTCAGTGCGAATATAGCCCCGCCTTCTGTCACTCGCAGTGCGTTCTCTGGCCGTGATTCGAAGGTGTTGGCTAAAGGTTAGCCTACAAAGCTAGCATTGCAAGTGCAGCGCCTCCGCGAACGGTTTAGGTAGAAGGAAAATGGAGTAGTGATGGAGGATTGCAGTTTGGAAGTACTTAGGATTGAGGGAAATTACCAAGGAAAGTCATATGCAAGAACACGGTTTTGGGTTTCATAACTGCACATGCACAGCAATAGCGATCTTTTTCACGAAATTGGACCCTCACAAACTATATATTACATGAAAGCTGAACCTCCACTTATTCCAACAGTCCAAACCATATCATTCTGTGACTAAAACTCGCAAATAACAACTTAAGAAGAAACGTCCCCGTTTCTTTTAACAACCAAGAATGAAGTAGGCCTATTACCTTTGTGATTTTTGTCCACAAAGTTGATTCTGGTCGAATAAAACCACCATAAACAGATAACCCAGTGTCTGGGCCAAATTTTGCAACTAAACATGGTATTTTCAATCAATGAATAAGAGAAGGTTTCTTAGGAAATAGGTAAATTGCCTTCAATCAGAAAACATATTCTTCAGCGCAATCTAGTGGCCATATGTTTACTTGCGAGTGTTTGGCTTGGTGCATTCGAATATATTTGCCCTGAAATTTAAATAGAGGTGTCAAGTGTCAAAATTGTAAGATATCTACCTTTATTTGTGTCTCAGAGTAATACATCGCTCCCAAATGATAACGACCAACTGATAATTATTTCAGGTGGAAATGTTATCTTCCACTTATGCTGTGTTCCATGGCTTTATTCACTTTAACCAAGTATCATCCCCATTGAATATTTCACTTGCACAACAATCTTTCTTTTGGCACAAAGATGACATTATTGCCCTTGCAGTTGTGGAGATATACTCTATTTACTTTGGGAAAAACGTTCCCCTGATATCGAAAATGGTATAGAATATCGATATTTTTCCAGGTATAGTGTCAAAGTTAGAAAATCCAGTATCGTGACTGACAACACTACTAGAAACGCGATTGTGATTATTCAGTTAGAGCTACAAGAAACGTGAAAGTTAAAAAAGACATATCTTTGCTACTACCTCTGACATTTAAATACATTTGCATGAAATCATGCAGGTCGACATATAACTTGGCGATAGCTTTAATAGGTTGCAGCTGTGGACTGAAATCACTTCATGGCACGATGTGAACGCTCGATAAATAAGTAAACAAAGGGAAGTTTCTTATTTTTTAAAGCTAACATTCAGCTTCAGTCTGAGCTAGGATGATTTTTCTGAGCCCCCCCAAAACCAGGCCGCGTGCCTGGCAAAAAGAGGCCTGTTCAAGATTCTGATTATAATTTGGGCAAGTGAACATCACATTCGGGCAAGTTGAACCTGACCTGTACTTGCCCGATGGGCAAGTGCTTTTGAAACCTTAATGTCAACCCCTGCATTGGGTATTTTAAGTGCACTATATTGTGAATGAAATTAACCACTGAGTATTCGAACACAACTACAAAATGGCGAGCACCCTATATAGTGCACTATATCCGTGATAGGGACCGATTTCGAACACAGCTATGGAGTCCGCCTGCACAAGCAGCTCCGAGGAGCTTGTTTGCAAGCGAAAGACCAACGGCTCCATAGTATGGAAATGGTTTGGATATAAGGTGTCTGCCGAATTACAAAATCACGTAATTTGTAGAGAGTGCTTTAAAAACTGTCGCAACCAAAGGGTTGCAATTCTGTGCATAATATTCCGGAGGTGCACACAGCTTTTGGCCGTGATATTATTTATTATAATGTTCTCAAATACGAGGCGGAGGCAGTGTCCACGGTTTATTCAACCATCAAACTGTATTCAATTCTGAACGGTAGGAATAGTAATTGTAAATCGAAACGGTAGGTAGGTATAGTAATAACGGTAACTCCACAGTAACTTCAAGGTTTCTCACTCCGCGAGACCCAAACATAAAACATTAAAGGTCCCATGACATGAAAATCTCACTTTATGAGGTTTTCTAACATAAATATGAGTTCCCCTAGCCTGCCTATGGTCCCCCAGTGGCTAAAACTTGCGTTTGCTGTAAAACGAGCTTTTTCACTTTCTTTTACAATATCTTTATCACATCTTTTGATCCTGATTGTACATTGATTTGTGCATCAATGCATTTCTGCATTGTGGCAATGTCTAGCCAACATTATCATTGTTATTTCTGTCATCGTCGTCTCAAATGTTTGATTGTTACTTGTTTAATTGTTGTTTGTTTTATCTTTGTTTTTAGATTTTTTTTTTTTTATAGTACTTTGGTCAACTGTTTTTTTAAATGTGCTTTACTAAAAAATTTACGCTTACATTTTACATTTTTGAACATCAAACACCCAGGCCCCGTCCACAGGAAACAGAGTATTTGGTGAAAACGCATAAGTCTTGTACGTTTGGGCCGACCGTCCAGACAGATCCGGCGTTTTCGTTGTCCGAAAAAGCACTTTTCCGAAACAAGGTCCCAGGGTGGATAAATTTAAAAAGGACCTATGCGTTTTCGTGTTAGGATTCTAGTGGACACCTGAAATGCAAAAGATGACTTCCCCCCAGCATCTGAGTGACGTTAGAGTTGCGTTTTTTTTAAAATTATTTTTGTAGCTTTGAATACAGCCCCTTGGTAAATGTCATTACTAACCGTACATTAAAAAGTATTTCTGCTCAATCTAAAATGTTTAACAACTGCCATCTCCTCCTCGATTGAATGTTTGTATATAGCTCGCAGGCTGGATGCGTGCAGGATTGATACGCTCCACTATTTTTTGTGGAGAACCAACGCATTGAATATGTACTACAGCTCGATGCGTTTACGCAATGAGTCCGTCTTTACGGACATATTCCTGAAACGCATCGAAGGAAAATGGAGGGGAAAATAATGTTTTTTCGCCCGTGTAAACAGGGCCTCAGAAAGACATCCCTCTGTAGTCAATGACATCAGTCTATTTCTCAGTTCACTTAGATAATAAGTATAAGTAAGGTTCCCTTTCAGTATAAAGTATACAAGAATATAAGGTAAATATTGCTACAATGGAGCCAAATGTAAACACTGTATTGAGATCTTCTGGCCTCCCTTTGCCTGCATTCCAATGAACCCCCGATGCCTCATATAAATGGCCCCTCACAGAGCCATCTGTTATCCCCTGTGGTTTCTCCTATCTTAGGCCCCGTCCATTAGGGCGGTACGATTTGGGGAAATAATCGAATTGCGATTATTTTGGCCACTATTGCGATTGCGATTTAATGTGCAATTTTTTATGATTTATTAAGTTCCTTATGTTGTGTATTATTCACTAAAAAATAAATAAATAATTCTTTAGTATGACCAATACAACATTGGAAGCAGTCAACATAAAAACTGTTCTTTCCTTTAGGCCAGGCCGATGTGTTGAGATTAATTAATATTATGAACTCCTTTATTTAACTATTGACTTGTAAAATAAAAATAATTGAATCGTACTGATTTCCAGTCAGTAACGTTAACAAATCACTATTTTGATTAGCAAACTCTGAGTAGCAAACCCAGATATTTATAAATATTTTTGAAAATCAAGCATGGAAATGTACATAAAAAAATTATTGCATCGAGATGCATCGATAATCGCTTCAGAATCGAATCATTGACCTCATAATCGGAATCGAATCGTGTGGTGCCAAGAGATTCCCACCCCTACCGTCCACACGGGCAAAAACAATCTTTTCCTCTCCGTTTTCCTTTGATGTGTTAAAGGAATATCTCCGTAAAGACAGACTCATTGTGAAAATGCATCGAGCTGTAGAAACATAAAACAAAAACAAAAAAAAGCGGAGTGCATCCAGCCTGTACGCTGTATAGAAACATTCAGGCGAGGAGATAGCAGTTGTTAAACATTTTAGATAGAGCAGAAATACTTTTAATGTACAGTGTTATTATTTAGCGTTATTAATTACATTAACCATGGGGCTGTATTTAAAGCTACAAAAATAATACAAAACATAAAAAATTATAATAACTAGAACTGCAAGCAGTTATGCAGGGGTCCAAGAAATGTGCATTTCGCCGGCACAACGCAAAGCATGTATTCAAAACGCTACCGTGAACCTGTGGATATAAAGGTTTTGACAGTGAGAGGTTCGGTGTGGGAGTTATATCCCCAAACGCGTTTTCAGAACATTCCTTTGGCCAGTTAGGAGATGAACAATTCCCTCGTTTATGGCGGCCCCTAATGGCGAAATTTTCCGATTTTTTTATCGAACGACATTAAGGGTAGCACCAACATGCATGTTAAATTTGGACTCGATCCGATGTGTAATTTTGGGTTTTGGGGGATTTTTTGATTTTCCAAGTGTAACATAGCTAATAAACAAATATTCAAAACGCTACCGTTTTGTCGTCGACAGTCGGATCAAAATAGTTGTTAACGATTCCTTTTCGTGTGTGTCGGTAGATGTCGCGTGCAAAGGTTGGTGTCGATCGGGCAAGAATTGTGGGAGGAATAGGGAAAAGGCAGTTTAGTGGTTTTCGCGATTTTGCGGAAAAAATATTATAGACGCAAATGGGCGTGGTCTATGCCAAAAGATGCAGCAAACTCCAGTGAATCTGTGTGTCTAACGTTTCGGACTGTGGGAGGTTCGTTGTGGGAGTTATAGCCCCAAACGCGTATTCCTTGGTATAGCACCACCTAGGGCCCGGCGTGTCTGGATTTTGTTATCCGAGTAGCGGTGCCGGACCTGGATCTAGTCATGCAATTGGCGTGTGTGCACCTTTTACGGTTTGGGCTGTGGTCCCAGTTTTACGGGGAGGTAGTATAAAAATAATCCTTACAAAAACAATAGGGATCCAACCTGTTGGCTTGGACCCCTAATAATTCAACGCAACTCTAACGTCGCCCAGCTGGTGGGGGGGGCGATGACGTCATTTGCGTTTCAGCCGTCTACACAAATCCTAACACGAAAGTGCATAGGTCCGTTTTTAACTTATCCACCCTGGGACCTGGTTTCATAAAAGTACGTTTTCGGGCCTCGGTAAAACGCCGGATCTGTCTGGACGGTTGGCCCAAACGAACAAGACTTATGCATTTTCACCCAAATATTTGTTCCATGTGGAGGGGGTCTTATGGTCTGGGAATGTTTAACTGTAGGCTTCAACTACATTTAAGTTAACTCACCCATACCCCGGTTAAAATCAGACACTACCAGCTTATGATGACTGTATGCCACAGACAAATAAAGTGGTATTGTTAACTGTTACAAATTTTACTGTTTAAATTAATATTGCTTTCACAGGGCTCATTTCTTAAACCAAAGTGGTAAGTCATGGTGATTTAAGATCAGGTGATGAAACAAGGCGATGAATGGATTTTAATCAAAGACCTCACTTCATATAAGTGTAATTGTGAGAAGGTGAAATCCTCCCCCTTCTCACAGACTCGTATTAGAGAAATTATTATTAATAATATATATATATATATATATATATATATATATAATAATTGGGATGTGGGAAATTGGACTTCCGCCACAGTAGGGGGCAGTGTGGTAAGGGAAGCTCAGGATCATGGCATCAGGGAATAGCCCAGGGGGTGTCGATAAAAACAGCTGTGTTTATTTAGTGTCATGAATTTTGTATTCACACAATGTACTTTCTGTTCAGTTATGTAGGATTGGTAGCTTTAGCTACAGAATGTTCCCCCAACTAGTGGCCTAGCCCATACGGCCTTGATTGGTCCAATTCATTTCCCTATTTAAGGGCTGGTGTTTTGGTGTTTGGGGGCTGAAGGTGGTGCTGGCTTGATGGGAGGCCAGTACGAGAGACGTATGTTTTGGTTAGGCTATGTTATGTTATGCTATCTTAGGTTATGCTTGCTGACTGATGCAGTCATTTTCATTGGAACGTTGCTTTCTTTTTTTGTGAATGTTTTGGAGAAAATAAAACGTCACTTTTCTTTGTCCTGAGACAATTGCCCTCATTTTTGCCCACACTCTCAGAATCTGGTTGGCCACTACGCCCACACTACGTGGGGCGACTACGCCGGTCCCTCACAGTAATGTATAATATGCAACTTCATGTTAGGGTTGCCGCGGTGTGGACATTTTCACACCGAGTAATACACTCATGTCAACACCGGTATTACGAGTATAAACGGTATAAACTTTGAAACTAGGTCAACCGCCATCTTCTCCAGCAACTCTCCTCTCACACTCGGTGACAGCGTCTGGCAGCGCGCCAATTCACGGTGACAGTGTCTTATAACGTTCTATATATAATAGTATAACATAATTTTATACATAATATCACGGCCAAAAGCTCTGTGCGCCTCCGGATGGCCGTAGCGTGGGGATCTCACGCAGGGATTGGGCTTCGCGAGGTTTGTTTACAGGCGTTGCTATGGTTAACGGTCTTGTGTGTTCCAATGGTTTATTAGGTAGACTATCTATTATTATATCTATCTATTATTATTACATTTTTATTTCCTTGATTATAATAATTTTTTTTATTACTGAAAAAAACAAAAAAACAAAAACGGTGTTGCAACACAGAGTAATCAGTGTGGTCTTCAACACCGCTAACACTGGTAATACCGTATACCGCGGCAACCCTATGTATCTATAATAGGGATGCACGATATATCGGCAGTGATATCGTTATCGGCCGATGTTAGTCATTTTTTAACATATCGGCATCGGCCCGATAAGTAAAACTGGTCCGATATTAGCAGCCGTTATTTATTTCCGTCTAGTTGCCGTTGTGTGTGTTTTTTGCCCATGCGCAGCTTGTTTGGTCATGTGACAGTGTCAGTGACGCAGCCAGAGACGCACGGAGAGGCAGTACAGGAGTGTTTGACACCTTAACTGAAAAGAATCAATGTCGGCGGTTTGGATGTTTTTTACGGTCTCAAATGAAGGTACTCGAATTGCAATATGCAGTACTTGCAAAGCCGAAGTAATGCGCGGAGGATGCCGTGTCAAATCATTATATACATTATCGTAGTGAAATACAGTTTCTGTTGTGTTTTATTTGGCGTTCCGTAATCCCATTGAAACGGGAACGGGAACCGGATATGGTTATATTTGGTTGTAGTCTTTTCGCTCGGTTCTCCGGATCAACAATAGGGCTAGAACTGAGTGAAAAGACTACAACCAACCTCCCTTGATATATTTGATTTATGGGGGCCGGGGATGGCCTGTAGATTTAATTTAAGAGCATTGTGATCGGTCAAGGAAGTCACAGATTTTGGGGTTACCTTAGAGATCCGGGCCGGATAAGCCAGTTCTTTGCAAACAAACTCAGGTGATGTCTGTGCAGTGACAATGAAGCCTTGGTCATTCAACCAGCCTTGATCATTCAAATCGATCAGTATTTTTATGAGTGTATGTGAACATGGATTTTATCCACGATAAAATACAGACCAAAACACTTTGACATCTTTATAAAATGTCTCTTGCTGTCGTGTTAGTCTTACCGCAAACTGCTACAGTGTGCCATTTTCCTACATTACCCAGAATACATTTCATGACCCGCTGTAAACAACAGGAGTGCTAGCCTGGCAGCGCTGTCTTTAACTCAGCCAGGGGAGCATTCTAGAACAGTTAATGTAGGATTCTCAGTAGTACTCGCTCTCAGAGAAGGGGTAAAAAGGTCAAACCGTGAGGCAGGCAGGGTGGACGATCTCTGCGCAGTTGGAGCATTCCATCAAGAGGAGGCTGGGATCGCCCGTGTCGTCCTGGTTTGGCTCCTGGCACACCTCGCACACCGCCGACAGGGGGAGGCCGGGCTGCACAGGGCCAGGGAGGACATGGTTATGGTTAGAGTTAGAACACCGTTAGAACACCGCTAGAATGCATCATACACGCCATTGCGTGGGCTGCACAAGGCCAGGGAGGAAACGTTAGAACGCCGTTAGTACACCGTTAGAACACATCATACACGCCATGTGGCAGGCTGCACGGGGCCAGGGAGGACACTGTTAGAACCCCGTTAGAACCCTGCTAGAACACCGTGAGAACCCCATTAGAAAGCATCATACACGCCATGATTACAGTCATACACGCTTTACTAGCAATTCACAAACACCAGCTTGATGAGCAGGTATTGGAAGGTCCACTGGAACAATTATCAGGACCCAACCCTTTGTTCATCAAATGGTTGCATAGCAAACCACGCAAAAGACAGTATAATGCAAATTCATAGTTGGTTCCGATTATATTCAACAGTCGGGGGAGTTATTCCTCAGGTACAACTGGTTTTGGTATTCCTGTCAAAATTGTATGCATGGGCGGCATTTATACGTGGTTAAGTAGTGACAGGTCATTCAGGACGTGGGGCCACACTCACAGACAGACAGTCATGATGTGGGGACAGACAGACAGTCAGGACGTGGGGACAGACTCACAGAAACAGTCAGGACATGAGGACACACTCACAGACATAAAGTCAGGACGTGGGGACATACTCACAGCCAGCCAGTCAGGACTTGGGGACACACTCACAAATAGAGAGTCAAGACATGGGGACACACTCACAGCGAGACACTGGCGCAAGATGCAGGTCTGCTTCAGTTTCCCCGGCCCGCCGAACTTCTTCATGTCTCTGCAGAAGTTGCAGTCGCCACATTCGGTCCTCATGCAGGCCTCACAGCGCTTGCACCTGGCCAGGGGAGGAGACACAGCATTGTTACAACACTCTGAAATGCCTAGACACGGTTCTGAAATGCTTCTTCAAAGCAAGCCCATTTATTACGAAGCCTTCACTCTAATGCAATGACTTGTAATGCGCTAAAAATAACCTTTTACAAAGATATTATTATTATTTTGTTCTTGCATGGTTGCAGAGAGTGGAACTGATTTGAAAAGGGAGAAGAAATTAAATTTTTAGCAATACATTACACTACTTCACACTAAGATTTTTACTCTTGTGTACTGCACAATAAGATGTAATAAAAGTGATTCTGATTCATACTAGGGTGGTACAGTATAAACGTTATAGCAAGTACACCGGTTTTGACGTTACCGTGAGGCCGGTGTGACGGGTAGACAGTGTTGTGTGTAACGCGTTACAAATTAAGTAAGATGTTAATACAGCAACGTAACTACTTTTTCATGTAAAAAGTAAAGTTACGCTCAAGTACTGAAAATATGGTAACGAAACGTAATTCCTTTTTCAAAACGTTACTTTTCCCAGGGACAGACTTGATAGCTATACTGCCTTATCAGGTAGTATGCTATTGCGCAGGTACGCAGCAAGCGCGCCTGCGTGCTTGCGCAATAGTCCCTTCACAAGCTCTAATTCCACTATGTACGAGACAGACGCTGGTAGCGTGAAGCTGTCTCTGCATCTCTTTCACAGATATCGCTGCCGCAGGCATTGCCCTAAGCCAGTCCTTACGATCAAAAAAGCCAGCGGTGGAACGAGATAACAAACTCGGTCACTGTTAACCTGTGTAAGGAGTAGGGCTGTCACTTTTTCCAAAAATGAAATTCGAACGAATTTCGAATGTCCATAATTAATTCGAATACATTCGACCCCCCCCCCCCCCCCCCCCATAGAACTATTAAAAAAAAAAAAAAAAGAAACACGACAACGACTGTTGTCGTGTTTCTTTTTATTTCTTGTGGAAATCACGTATACCTACTGAATTCATAACAGCACAGGATAAAAACACATCTTTGATAACACATTTGTAAACACAACAAGAGGAAGCTCCGACACACAAGTGCGGCTGTCTTTTACGCATTAACAATAACTGCTCGGAGCGCGATATGCGGAGCGCATGTCGTCCATGGCACACACAGCCAATATAAACGAACAATCTGTGAGGCCGACCTCCAACACGGCATGCTGCTCTTTTGTACTTGTAAAGAAAATTACAAGTAGTCTCGCAGCTCTCCGTTACCGCTGCAGCTGCAGCCGCTACAGGCTGCCCATCGCGCCCAGCGCAGCAGCGGACTTTTCTCCCTGTCGTGTGCGATCAGTGTCGGTCTCCGTTTCAATGAGCTCGTGTGAGAGGCTTTCAGTCACGAGATGTTTCTGTGCAGGGGAAAGGTGGACTAACCGGGAGAAGCGGGGATCCAGGAGGGCCGCTTTATTGAGGAAAAGCCACTCGCCGCTCTCTTCTTTATAGCGCATTTTTACAGTTCGAATGGAGAATTACACTTCGAATTCGAACTTTTCACCCCACCTTCGAACGAATATTCGAACTTCGAATAAAAAGTGACAGCCCTAGTAAGGAGGCTTTACAGAGATGGTGAAAACATTCAGAAAGCAGAGAAAGAAATCCATACTACTAAACATTTGTGTTTTCAGAGATGGAAGTAACTTGAGAAAAGATTTAGCATTTTTTTTCGTGCAGTTTTGCTGCCTAACCAGTATTTTACCCCTTCAGACGCATGTATATCAAAATTAGAAGATACAATTAAGGTCCCATTGCATGCTACTGTATGGAAGCTTTAATATAGACTAGTGGTGGGGGAAAAAATCGATTCACTTCAGTATCGCGATATTTTGCGTTCGCAATTATATCGATACAGTAGCGCAAAGTATTGCGATATTTGATTATATAATTATGTGTTTTACTTTCGGGTTTTCTCTGACTTTACTCTGATAATATTACATTTCCATATTACAACCACAAGGTGGCGCTTGTTGCGGTGCTTTGATGACGTGCATAAAACAACAAATTAGGTGGTGCTTTGTTACCTTGCATTCAACAAATTTAAATGAAAATGGCTTCACCATCTCAACCGATTGTACACGAAGCTCCGTCTTCTTTTAAGTCGAAAGTGTGGCTACATTTCGGTTATCGAAAATGTAATACTAGTAAAGACCTTGACATGCAGTTTGCCATCTGCAAAGAGTGCCGGATGAAAATTAAGTATTGTGGGAATACGACGAATTTGAGAGTGCATCTCACAAGGTACCATTTAGAGTTAGCGATAGCGACCCCTGAGGAACGACCCAAAGTTGTCCTACCCGCAAATCAACGCACCTTGGACCAAACTAAAGTGATAAAGTTACCTCAAAACTCCGAAAGGGCAAAGAAAATCACTGAGGCAATAGCCTACTTCATCCCCAAAGACTTACAGCCTTACAGTGTGGTGGAGAATGAAGGTTTCCAGAATCTGCTAGGCATACTGGAGCCCAGGTATGTGATCCCCTCACGTAAATATTTTACCGACACTGCCATCCCCAAACTCTACAGCGAAGTCAAAGAGGAGGTAAATGGAACTTTAAGTTTAGCCGAAGGAGTTGCTATAACTTGTGACGGTTGGTCATCAAGAGCTACTGAATCCTACATGACCATAACGGCGCATCACATCACGGATGAATGGCAGCTTTTAGCTCATGTTCTTCAAACCAGGGCGATGCATGAGAGTCATACCGGGGCTAATGTGGCTGAGGTGCTGAAAACGGCAACCGAAGAGTGGGGCATCTCTAACAAGCCGATTATTTTGGTAACGGACAATGCGTCCAACATGGTAGTGGCTGCGCAGGTCGGGGGCTACCTTCACGTGAAATGTTTTGCCCATACCCTCAACCTCGCCTCACAGCGCGCACTTAAGCTGCCTGCTGTCGCTAGGTTACTGGGAAGAGTCCGGAGAATAACCACTTTTTTCCACCGCAGTACAATCGTCAACTCCATGTTGGAACAAAAACAAAAGCTCCTGGACCTCCCCACTCACAAGCTTAAGACCGATGTTGTGACCCGATGGAACAGTGGCTACGAAATGCTTCAGCGTTTCTTGGAACAACAACCAACAATCTGTGCTGCTCTGTTGTCCTCTGACGTCAGGCGGTCAGGAAGTGATATTTGCACCCTCAACGAAAATTACATTACAGACGCTGAGGACATAATGCAGGCACTTCGACCGATGTTTGTAGCCACGAAAATAGTTTCAGAGGAGAAGAATCCCACTTTGTCCATCATTGCTCCAGTGCATGCAAAGCTGCTAAATGACACACATCAGGCAATGGGGGACAAACCAATTGTGAGGGACATCAAACAGGCAATAAATCAAGATCTGCAGAAGAGATATAGCACTGTTGAGGAGAAAAACACCCTCCACACAGCATCGGCCCTGGATCCACGATTTAAGCCACTGCCTTTCCTGACCACAGGTGACATCAGTGCCACATATTCCAAACTGGTTGTGGAGGCAGCCAGCCTTCAGGTAGGCTTTAATGAACTACTAGTTTATTATTTAGTTATTATATTAAAATATCATAAAGGAGTTTACAAATGATTTATTATTTATTTATTAAAACCAAGCCTATGTTCATCTGGCTACTTTGGGTTATTTTCTTACATCTGATTTACTGGGAGAAACATTTTCTACCACAGCCCCACTAAAGTCAGCATTTTCCCAAGCTGAAGAGGAAGTGAAGAGATACCAGGAGGCTTCTCCACTGCCACTTGAAGAAAACCCTCTCAACTGGTGGAAAGCTCATGAGAAAATGTATCCTTTCCTGGCCAAACTCACCAAAAGATACCTGAGCATTCCAGGCACAAGTGTGTCTGCTGAAAGGGTGTTCTCCACTGCAGGGGATATAGTCACAGCCCAGAGGAGCACTTTAACATCTGAGCATGTTGACCAACTGCTTTTTCTGAGCAAAAATGCCAACATTCCAAAATGAATTTAACATTTTGGTTCATGACCTTGCAGCCAACTAGACTGGACTCTAGCAGTTCACATTTTTGTTTATTTTTCTCAAGTTGATTGAAGCACTGAGTTACTCTTATTTATATGAGTATTCTAAGGTTTATGTTACTCTATTAAGTCTGCTTTGTGTTACTCTATTGTATTTAAATAATTTTAATTTATGTGCTGGGAGCTCAGCGTTCATGTGAGAGGTCACCTATTCCAAAATAATTACAACGGTCCTGTGTCCTGAATGTTCAAGGACAAAGTTTTGCACTACCCTCCTAAGTTTTTGCACTGTTGTTCACATAATTAAATGTGCCATTTGAAGTGAGTTGAGCAGTCTTTTTTTCCTCTTTTTTTGTAATGTCTTTGAATAATATGGGGAACATGAATCGCAGAATCGAATCGCAATACTTGCTGTATCGCAATATATTGAGAATCGCAATAATATTGAATCGTGGCCCAAATATCGCAATAATATCGAATCGTCAAATTTTTGCCAATTCCCACCCCTAATATAGACAAGAGTTTTCACGTGCGCGAGCGCGTGCACTCAACCTCTAGTTGTAATTAAATATAACAATAATGTGGAAACCCCAGTTGATAATGTAACAAATTTCTGAGAGCATAATATCAGAACATTTTGCCTATAATGTTACAACGTATAACATTCGTTCACCACAAATGACTCTTAAAAGCAGTGCCAACATTTAAATATTTTTTAACCATTCAGCGAACAAAAGGCAACAGGCTGATTATCATTTAGGGGGCCACTCAATGACATGCAGAAGCGTCATCAACAAGCCCACTGAAGTGGTGTGAGAAATACCAACTTTCTACTCCTCATTCACATATAAGATAATTCACATTTCCTACAGAGAAAATACTACCTCAGGGGTAGTATTATTCAGAAGATTTTCAGGGTACAAATGTCAAGATATGTTGTTCACACATACGGCCCATCAGGAGAAAATCAGGACTTACACGTGTGTCAGTTACCTTGAAAAAGTAATCAGATTACTGATTACTAGTTACTCCTTAAAATAGTTACTTTACTGATTACTTGATTTTAAAAGTAACTAAGTTAGATTACAAGTTACTTCATTAGTTACATTTAGCTGCGACAACACCCCCTGCCACCTCAAAATAAAAAATTACAACCGGTTTACAGGTTTAATCTCAAACGACTCCGACGTCTCTGGTTCTTCCACTTCCACATCAATCTGAAGTAGACTGAAACGCGACATGGAGGAGAAAGGGACTTCTGCCCGCGATTGTCTGCCGCCGGAGCCCCGCCGTCGAAGCACCACCGCCTCGGAAGCGGGGCTCCAGTGGGAGACAATCGCGGGCAACATTCCCTTTCTCCTTAATTTAGCTGTTCATGTACTTCAAGGAGGCAAAGCCAAAGTTCCTTTTCCCCAATTCCTTCTCAACCATGGCTGAGATAATCCCCACTACGAGTCTCGTTGTGGAAATACCAGAAACGTCAGAGAACCCGCCGATGTGTTTTGTGCAATAACACCAACAGCAGAACGGTTATCCAAATAACAAAGAAGTGTACAACACTTGCGTTACAATGTGTTTATACACACCCCCCCCACACACACACACACACACACACACACACACACACTTGCACGGTCGTAGTTCACTGTCACTATTGCAATGGCGAGGCGCACACAGATTTTGGACGTGTTCTGTAAATATTCTAGAACACTCCGGGTGCTCCGACGGGCGTCCTGGAGCTCTATATCTTACTACTATAATAGCAGGCCTGTCGCACCAGTTACTCAAAGTTACTCAAGTGCGCTTGTGCCAAGCGTGAAAGCATATATATATATATATATATATATATATATATATATATATATATATATATATATATACACACATATACATACCGCAAGCAAGCACATGCGCACGAACATACACGGAAACGCACACACAACACACACACCGCACGTCAACACAAAGGCAGCGACACATACACGCACACACACACACACAGGTAAGACGTTTAATGGCTCCGCCATTGGCACACGTGCAGGTAAGAACAAACACTAGGGGTGTGACGAGATCTCGTGCCACGAGATCTCGCGCCACGAGATCTCGCGAGATTAAACTCGACGATATTACCCGTCGCGTTAAAAATCGGTCTCGCGAGATTTGTGAGCTATCCAAACTTCTATTTGTGGCCTGTAGGGGCAGTAATGCGCCTTTGCTACGTCAAGCCTGCCAGAACCTAACTAAGGAGAAGGAAAAGAAGAAGAGGAGGAGGAGAAGCAGGGGAAGCAGCCATAGGCAGCCAGAATGACGTCGGAAAATACCCGTATTACCGTGGAAGATGCCCGCGCCACTTTTAAATGATTTGTTTGGCAGCATTTTGGGTACCCGGCGGAAATGATGAATGGCAGTAGAGTGACTGATAAGACACGGACAATACCAAGTTGTCAGTGACATACTTTGTCGGACTCTGTTTGCACTATTTGCACTCTGTATTGATGGAGTAGAACTTTGATTTGGTCTTGCACATAATATTGTTTGCACTTGAAAAAAAAGAGAATTATTTAATTTAATTTATTTTACTTCAACTTTTATAAATGTTAGTTTTAGTTTCAATTTCATGAATGTTAAGAGTTATAATAAAACATTTTAAAATGCATGTGCAACTCGGTTAAATAAAAGTCTGTTGGTCCAGTCATATATTTTGTCATTGTAGTTTTCTTAAAATCTCGCCTCGTCTCGTTTTCGTGAACCGAATATCGTGTCTCGTCTCGTCTCGTGAGCTGAGTGTATCGTCACACCCCTAACAAACACGCAAGCACGCACATGCGCACGAACATACACGGAAACGCACACACATGTGCACACACACAAGCACACGTACACACCGCAAGTTTAACAGCTCCGCCATCGGCACACGCGCAGGTAAGAATGCACACACCGAAGCGACACTCGCCCAGGTAAGATGTTGGGCCCTATTTTAACGGTCTGAAACGCAAGTGGGAAGCGCAAAGCGCAAGTAGCTTTGTGGGCGGTTCTACGGCGCTATCGCTATTTTACAGGCGGATAAATGACACTTGCGTCGCGGCGCAAGTGTCAAAAGGGTTGGTCTGAAGCAGCCTAGTTACCCGTAGGTGTGGTTTGGGCGTAACGTCCAACAAACCAATGAGAGTGCCAGCTCCCATCCCCTTTAAGAGCCATGAGCGCATTTGAATCGGACGAGTTGATATTTTGACAGCGCGTCTGCAGTCTCCGATGAGACAGATGCACATGAATTTCAAACTGCAAATGGCTCAGTTTATTGCCAAATAGTATGGCCTAATTCACACATGGAATAAGGGGTTTTCTTCCACAACTTCAAAAATACTGAGTCCTCAAATAAATTTCGGCAAAGAAAACGTAGCCTATATGATATAACATATGATATGCGGCAACTGTGGTTCTATTTAATGATATACGCAATACATTATAAACATTGTTTCTTATCAGTATTGTATGCTAACCTAATATGCATGTGTCCCCGCGGTAATAGACATTTGCCATTGATTGTATTATGCGTTACGTGTTTAGTTTGCGTGTGTTTAAACAGAGCACACACGCGCGCCCGCATTCATTCATTCTTTTTAACACTCACTCGTGGTAAAACAATGTTTTTCATGATCAAATACTCATCAATCCTAAAAGTTATGGGCATGTAGGCCTACACGATGTCTCTGTCAAGAAAATATGTGTTTGCTGTACGGTGTTTGCAGATGCATTGATTTAAAAGTACAACTTATTACCGCTGCATCAGCTGTTCTTTACCAAATAATTTACCAAGAATGTGCGGCTAGGTAGATGGGAGAAGCAAAGTGTATGCGCGAGGTGCACAAGCAATCCGTATGCATCGCATGCGCATGTATGCATGCGCCCTTAAAATAGCATCTGAACAACGCGCCACTGACTTTAAACCAGGTATTTCCTGGTCAGTAGCGCAATGGTATTCAGAAACGGCAAAATACCGTTTGCGCCAGAACACGCCTCCTCCTTCCGCCGAACCGCCCCTTGGGGCGCATGATCAATCCCTAATTTACCGGCGAGTGGCGGTGGTGGGAAAAGAACGCTCTGCGCCAGTTGTAAACTAGCAACGACACATGCGCCAGTGACTAAGTCACTTGCGCCGGATGCAAGATAGGGCCCGTTGTCTTTAAACACGTCGACAAACTCTGCCAGGTAACAGGTTCTGCCTATGGACTGTAGAAATTGCGATAAAATAAGGGAAGAGACAATTTCTCACCTCGACAAGCAACAGCATTCATTTGGTCATATGAAAAACATTAAGTTCAAACATCGCACCAACTGGCATATCTAACAAAGAAGTCACGTGATTCTTAAAGAGACAGTGTCCCTATAACACAGACCGAAACATTTAAATAACACAGTATGGTGAATTATGTCTATAGAGTCCACCCCAAGACTACACTTTGTTGCTCAAATGTAACATTACTCTTCTCCTTGAGCCTCCCGAATTGTCTTCATACTTTGTTGCTCAAACTTAATATTACTCCCCTCCTTGAGCCTCCCCAAATGTCTTGCGATATTGATATCCCCCCCTCCCCCCCTCGCCTGTTTTAGTTGTTTTATATTTTGTGTGTATGCTATGTTTGACTGTAGGCTACTGCTGCCTGTCTTGGCCAGGACACTGGAAGCGATGTTTAATCACGATGATGATTATTATTTTTCAACTAACCAATAGTAGTTGCCTTGCATTTTAAAATGTCAATGCACTTTTCAGCCCTCAATAACAGTAAAAGCTATTTAATAATTGATTTGCATGCATGGTACACTACACTTTCCATTGAACAATTACCCCTGTAACCATAAGTTTACAAATGTTATGATGTAATCAAATGCTCACACACTAGCTGCTTTGAGACACACATGTAAGTCCTGTTATTCTCCTGATAGGCCGTATGTGTGAACAACATATCCTGACATTTGTACCCTGAAGGTAGTTTTTTCTCTGTAGGAAATGTAAATTACCTTATAAGTGAATGAGGAGTAGAAAGTCTGTATTTCCCACACCACTTCAGCGGGCGTGTTGATGACGGTTCTGCATGTCATTGAGTGGCCCCCTAAATGATAATCAGCCTGTTGCCTTTTGTTCGCTGAATGGTCAAAATATATGGCACTGCTTTTAAGAGTCATTTGTGGTAAACGAATGTAATACGTTGTGAAATTATAGGCAAAATGTTATTATATTATGCGCTCAGAAATGTGTTACATTATCGACTGGGGTTTCCACATTATTGCTATGGGTTTAATTACAACTTGAGTCGCGTGAGCGAAAACTCTAGTCTAAATAATATCCTACTATACAAAGATATCTATAAGATAATATATATTATCACGGCCAAAAGCGGTGTGTGCCTTCAGATGATATTATGAATCTCAAACGAATGCGACGGGTTCTCCGACGTCTCTGGTTCTTCCAAATCAATCTGAAGTAGACTGAACTGCGACAGGGAGGACAAAGGGATTGTTGTGAGGGATTGTCTCACGCCGGAGCCCCGCTCCTGAGGTACCACCGCCTCGGTGCTGCCTGCTGCCCCGCTGCCTGCTTCCCCACTGCCGGGCGATGGTGCTTTGTGGCGGTGGTGCCTTGCTGCAGCGGGAGACAATCCCGGGCAACAATCCCTTTCTCCTCCATGTCGGAGTTCATGTCATTCAGGGAGTCAAAGCCAAAGTTTGTTTCCCCCCCAATTCCTTCTCAACCATGGCTGAGATAACCCCAACTACAGTCTCGTTTTGGAAATACCAGAGACATCAGAAAACTGACGTGTTATGCGCCATAACACCAACAGCAGAACGGTAATCCAAGTAACAAAGACACTTTCTTGCGTTACAGTGTGTGTAATCTCACACACACACACACACACACACACACACACACACACACACACACACACACACACACACACACACACACACACACACACACACACACACACACACACACACACACACACACACACACACACACACACACCATTGGCGGGCCAAATTCTCTGGGCGGGCAAGGCAGAGAAAGGGGAGGTAACTTGGCCCCTTATGCCGACATATGGGGCCACATTCCAAATAAGCTTGCCTGAGCTTCCATTTTTTTTCAAACGCGGACAGAATACCTGTTGTTCGTTTTAAACCGAACGCAAGTTTTAGCCACTGGGGGTTGATAGGCAGGCTAGGGGAACTCTTGAGATTTTCATGCCTTGGGACCTTTAACATACCGTGATATATACCGTTACCGTCTATACGGTAACGGTATATATCAACACAAATGTATGGGCGGCACTAGCTCAGGAGGTAGAGTGGGTTGGCTGGTAACCGCAAGGTTGCTAGTTCGATCCCCGGCTCCTCCTAGCGTGTGTCGAGGTGTCCCTGAGCAAGGCACCTAACCCTAACTGCTCCCGACGAGCTGGCTGTCGCCTTGCATGGCTGACTCCGCTGTCGGTGTATGAATGTGTGTATGAATGGGTGATTGTGTGGCAATATTGTAAAGCGCTTTGGGTGGCCACTGGTTACAGATAAAGCGCTATATAAATGCAGACCATTTACCATTTACCATACCTCAAATCATACCGTGACATACATTTTAGTCTACACCGTACACCCCTACAACCCGGTATCACGTGATTTCGTGCTCATGCGCACAAACGTTAATCTGTGCGCATCGTTTCCCAGATCACGATTGTCCGACTTTTTTAGTGCTGCACAGAACGAAATGTAAACCAATGCATTCTGAATGGGAGCGTTCTCCGACAATTAACGTCGTTTTTGAGGAGGTCTGCTTACATATCAGAAATGTTGACATAAATATAACTAGATAATAATATATACAGATATATAATTAGAGGGTGCACTGTACTATCTGCGCTCACCCTTTCTGAAGCTTCTCTCTCTCTCGCTCTCTCTCTCTGTCCCTCCCTTTCTCTCTTTCTCTCTCGTTTCGTTTTGTGGAGCACGTCAATTGTCGGAGAACGCTCCCCTTCAGAATGCATTGGTTTACATTTCATTCTGTGTAGAACTAAAAAAGTCGGACGATCGTAATCTGGGACACAATTCAATAGATTAATAACGTTTGTGCGCATGAGCAAGAAATCGTGTGATACCGTGTTGAACCCTACTACACAATCTCACCTGACACAGCATCACTACACTCTCACCTGACCCACAGCCTCACCTGACACAGCATCACTACACTCTCACCTGACCCACAGCCTCACCTGACAAACAGCATCACTACACTCTCACCTGACCCACAGCCTCACCTGACACAGCATCACTACACTCTCACTACACACTCTCACCTTTTGCTGAACTGCGACTGTCAATATCCGGGATAATATCGGTAACAGGGCTCTCAAGTCTCACGCATTCGGCGTGAGACACACGCAATTCAACCCATGCACACGCTCACACGCCACACTTCGCATTTCTCACGCAGAGAAATGACCAGGATAGCGCAGACCAATTTGGGCCGCTATTTAACAGTGTTACAGGTAGGAATCAAATGGGTTTCCCGTACATAGGGTAACTAGACGTCCTCTTTTGCCCGGACATGCCCTCTTTTTGACACTTTTAAAAAATGTGTGGCAGAATTTCAAAATCGTCCGGGATTTTATTAAAGCCTCATATATGTTCACATTGAATTTGAGTTGCGTTTCTCTGGGTCGTTCACAAACTAGTTCGACTACGCCCTCCCCTACTCAGTTCTGTTCGCTTTGCATTGGTTGAAGTGAGTAGGAGGAGTGGTTAAGTAGAGCCTTCAGATTGGACGGTTTGACCTACTCAGTTACCGTCGTGTTTTGTATTTATTATTTTACCATTATTGTTTTATAGGGACAAACATCAACAAATTTCTCCTACAGGGGATTGATAAAGTTCTATCTATTGAACAGAAAGAAACACTTGGTCATACTTTACACACTTTACCACAGCATTGGCTTACTGAATGCCACAGATATATTTTCAGCATTGGACTGAATGCCACACGTGTTTTTTTCTGAATATTAGTGTTAAGGGCAGATAATGCTTACTATCATACGTTAGTTACCATGTCTGTGTAGACACATTTGTATGCAGTCACATGTAAATATAAAAAAACAAATGTTCCGATTGACTTATGATGGTGTAGCCATGCATGTTGTTTTATTATTAATATGTCAATTAGTTTTTTAATGAAAATACTTTGTATAGATGAATTATCCCCAAACTTGTCATCGTAACACCAACTGATGTGTATGAAAAACACTTTTGTTATCTATTGTTAATATTATATTGTTTAAAATGTACGCATATATTAAAAAATATATATAGCGTATAAAAAGTGGCTGATAAAAAAGATGAGTGGCTGGTAGATTTTTAAATCTACCTGCCACAGTGGCTGGTGGGCAAAAAAGTTAATTTTCATCTTTGCTACACACTCTCACCTGACACAGCATCACTACACACTCTCACCTGACACAGCATCACTACACACATTCTCACCTGACACACAGCCTCACTACATTCTCACCTGACACACAGCCTCACTACATTCTCACCTGACACACAGCCTCACTACATTCTCACCTGACACACAGCCTCACTACATTCTCACCTGACACACAGCCTCACTACATTCTCACCTGACACACAGCCTCACTACATTCTCACCTGACACACAGCCTCACTACATTCTCACCTGACACACAGCCTCACTACACTCCAGTGTTTCCCCTACTAAAAAGAAATTCATGCGCATGAATTATTTTTTTATTAACAAGAGGAGAACTTCAGCCTATCTCTTTAAAATAAAATCGTATATTATTTTGCGCTACGCAAAATAATATAACATTTCGTGCACTACGGACGCTGGATATGCGCTTCATATCCAGGTCAATTCACACACTTGTGAGTAAAGCATATAAACGGAACGGAGAGGAGAGCTCCGTCTCATTTCTGTAAAAAACGAATGTTCTATTATTTTGCGCTACGGACGCTTCATATCAAGGTCAATTCACACACCTTAGTAAAGCATATAAAGGAGAGCTCCATCTTCTCTTTAGAAACAAATATTATTTTGCGCTACAGACGCTTCATATCCAGGTCAATTCACATACCTGTGAGAAAAGCATATAAACGGAGAGGAACTTCCGTAAAGTTGGAAATAAATTGGCCCATTCTGAGTTTGCGGTTCAATAGATCATCAGTGAAACATCGTTGCGACACAATTGAAACCTCTAGTTAAATGTAGTAACCTAGAGCAGGGGTTCTCAAACTATATGGGGCCGGGGACCCCCCCATAGGGCAGAAATTATTTCAAGGACCCCCTCATGACCGCAACACAAATGTAATCATATAGGCTCATGTCTATTTTTTCTGTTAGATGCTTTCGAACTCTTTTATGCTTCAATCATTCAGTGCTAATACCACAATTGGGGCTGGGCGATTTGGCCTAAAAATAAAATCTTGATTTTTTCTAACTAATGGACGATTTTCGATTTAAACCTCGATTTTTTTTTTCTGTTTTTCTCTAAACAAATTCCATTGAAACCCATGTACGTGTGTGGCACTTATGGGGTGTCGCACCACACTCACCAACGCAGGGGTCTACAACCCGCTGATTTAAGAGTATAACGATTATCAACAATCATGGAAAGCTGAGTAGGTTTATCAGTTTTAATAACAGTATGAACAAATAGAACACAAAAATGACAAGTTGTCCTTTGTATATCTATAGTAGCAATTGCACATGCTAAACAAGGACAAAATCTACTCAGAATAATTGAATGAACTGTTTACATCCATGGCTAACCAGTGCATGAGAAGGAGATGACAGGAGACTAATGTTTCACTCTTTCAATTGCTCTAATTTGAGCTCTTACTGTTGTTCAGGGTTCATACACTTTTGGACCAATGGATTTCCATGACTTTTCCATGACTTTAAACCAAATTTCCATGACCAAACATTTTGTGAAATCTCGGTGTTAACGTGCAAAAGTGATAAAATGTAGTATTAAAACTAACAATGGGAATTCGGAGGCATACTTATTTTTGAGTATGTATTTTAATGTGTCATATGTGTGTGTATGTTGGATGTGAGTGGACCATCTGAGTCCATAATAAAAAAAATTCACATTTAAACAGCTTTATAAAACAACATCACAGATAAGGGGGGTCTCACACACACACACACACACACACACACACACACACACACACACACACACACACACACACACACACACACACACACACACACACACACACACACACACACACACACACACACACACACACACACACACACACCTCTAGTTGTGTATGTGTTTAACAGAACGTTGAGTTGGCAACTAACTTTTTGACCATTAATCAACAAAAACAATTGCATTTTATACATATATTTTGTCTTAACATCGGCGCCATCCCATAGCCTCACATATAAATCCGTCTGTTTGGACTGTAAATAACTATTCAGGCTTTCGTCGAAGAGAATGACGTATGCCCTTTGCTTCATTACGTTGGACGACTCCTGAAGTGGGAAGCGAGACCGAAAGAGCAGAGGTACGAGCATTTGCTTTCGCCACAAGCAAACGGTGTTGCTATCTGGCTATCGGGGAACATTCTTTGAAAGAGCAGGCTAGCATCTTCAGATGACCTAAACGAATAATGCGAATTAGCCACCTTCAGTGCCCACATTACCTCCGCAGTTAAGACTTCCTTTTTTGTGACGGCATCGGTTATTGACGACTGCTTGGCCAAAGAGAGAGACGTGCTGTTTGCCGTAGCAGTTGCCCTGGCTGTGGTGGTGAGAAAGCCGGTGATGGGGTTTGACTTAGCTCCGCTAGCAGCAGCGCTCTGGTGTTTAGTGCCTTTCGCATGGCTCGTTAATGCCGCCTCTCCCATGTTAGATATGTCAAACGTTTTGTCACCACCTACATTTAGCTCGGCCCGGGTCTTTGTCGGATGAAACCCATGACATATATTTCTCATTTCGCAACCATTGTTGAACCTACACTTCCCTGGCATTTTGAATAATTTTGGCTTCCCTCAGATACTGTTGCTATGGCCAACAAACGTTTCAGTTGCGTATGTTTTAGTTTCAGCGCGTGCCTGTTTATACTTTGAGCGTATTTCATTTAAAGGCATATTCATGATTTAAAACTCAGCGTAAATGAACGACAAGAAAATATGAATAAAAAATTTCCATGACTTTTCCAAAACTTTTGGGACTTCATTTTTTTCAAGCACTTTTCCAGGCCTGGAAATAAACATTTTAAAATTCCATGACTTTTCCAGGTTTTTCATGACCGTACGAACCCTGGTTGTTATCTAACATACCATACAGTAATTTAATTGTGTAAAAGTGTGAAATTACTGCACCTTAAAAATGACCATGAATTAGCTATACTCTCATTTGCATAGTGATTAACATTATGAATTTCAATTGTGTATACCAACTGTATGTTGGCTGACATTTACCTATAACTTTTTTTCCCTCCACTCTAACCAAGGATGCCTGTTTTTAAATTCCCTAGCCTGACACCCAGTCTGAAAGGCTGGCCAGGGGTTCTCATCTAAAAGTAACGAGGAGATATAAAGTGGGATTAAAACATTGTCTTCTGTTGACTACTTATTATGTGGTTTACACATTAATATGGGAGGACTGGACACACACACACACGCACGCACGCACGCACGCACGCACGCACGCACGCACGCACGCACGCACGCACGCACGCACACACACGCGCGATGGAGGGGCTCGGCCCGCCAACTAACGTGCAGAGATGCAGGGGCAGCTTCGCGCTTCGTAACAGAGACAGGGCAGAGCGCGAGCGCACAGCGGGAATTTTATGAATGGTGAATGTAGGAGATAACTTCCCCTGCTTAAAGTATTTTATTGCAGTTATACCCAACCGATATTTCCGAAAAATAAACACAGAAGTGAAAGATCTGTCACAAGACGATTGATACGTATCCGTGCACATTTTTAAGTGGGTATACGCAAATCCTGGTGCGTTCCTAGTGGGTATACGGCGTATACCTGCGTATCACGTAGACTACACCACTGCTTGTAACTAAGAGAACACACATGTGAGTTGTTGATCACAAATTATTTTTGCAATTTTTCGGTTCAGCCATTTCACAAACCGTAGGAAAGAAAAAATGCAAATTAATCGATTAAACCGAAAAAATCGCCCAGCCCTAACCACAATAGTGTTAAATAAGCATTTTATTGTATTTTGGCATAACTTTACAATATGTAAATAGATTTTACTTTTTTATAAATGTGTGTACAAAAATTTCGCCCACACACACACACACACAATACCCAACCCAAACAAAACCAGCAAAAACATGACACGGCAACATTGCCCAATGTTGTCACAATGGACATGGGACAACGGCAGAAGACATGTTTATTTCCAAATGTCTGCAAGGATTGGTTTAAAAGAGAGATAGTAAGGTGGTGCAAAACAGTTAAATTATTCACCCACGTAAACACGTTACCTACTGTTACCAATGGTCCATCGTAACAAATCGCCTGCTCGGCATGCCATGCATATATGGATGAAGCTTTGAAGGGGACGCAAAACACAGCTTTGGCAACGCTGCTGAACGCTGATTGGCTGTCATCACGCGTTTGCTGCCGAAAAGTTGAAATATTTCAACTCAAGCAGCATTTGACGCGCCGCAAAATACGTGAACGCGCCTGCAGCGCGGGCACGGGCGTGCTGCGCCGCAAATCAAATTTTGCTGCCGGTTTTCTCGGCAGCAAGTGGTCCGGCAGCAAACCCGCAACGCGTCTCTACATTCACTTTGAATGGGAGCGTGCTGGGCGGCATCTTTTGGTGTGAACGCAGGGCAGACTCGAGCATGCGTTGACAGGTTGACGCGATGTTAACAGAGTTACTATTGGCCGAAAATTAAAGCAGGGGGAGGGCTGAACACAATGCGTCTGTTTAATTGGCTTTTATTTAGTTATTTAGGTGCGAGATGTGTATGGAGGTAGATTTGTGTCTTTATTATGCAATCAAACAGAATAGGTTTGAGAGCAAAACTTTCCACACTGCAATCAAAAAATAGATTTCAGAGCAAAACTATCGACACTGCAATCAAAACATTTTTTAGTGCAAGCAAAAAAAAAAAATATTAATGGGAACCCTAAAGTTCTGTTTGCAAATCCAAAAGTTTTGTTTGCGAATTCAAAAGTTTTGTTTGCGAATCCAAAAGCTTTGCTTGCAAATCCAAAAGCTTTGCTTGCAAATCCAAAAGCTTTGCTTGCTGTTGAGCTGAATCTCGTGGGCGGGACCAACGCCGAAAGATGTAAGACACGTCTCTATTGGCCAGTCTCGATCGGAGTGACAGCTTGGCAACATCCACAGTTAGTAACGAGAGAGGGAGTTTTGAAGTCCATGATGAAAATCAATGCGCAGGTATGTCTTCCGTCATAGTAATTGCAAGAATGTTATGTTTGAACTGGTGCATGTAGATTGCTTTTGTTTAACGATCTGTGGATGTTGTAATGGGTTTTGGCTGACATTATTTTGTTAGCCTGTAGCTGCTAGCTTAGCTCAATTACCTAGTCATAGGTACGTTACATGCCCAGGCTGACTATTAGCCGGCATGACGTTGTGCAACTAGCTACTAGTTAACAGGACTATTTGTGTTCAACGATCTCTCGTTACTAACTATGGATGTTGCCAAACTGTCACTCCGATCGAGACTGGCCAATAGAGACGTGTCTTACATCTTTTGGCGTAGGTCCCGCCCACGAGATTCAGCTCAACAGCAAAAATTTCAATAGCGTTGCCGTTATTGACTCTAGAGCCCCAAAACTCGTTCCATAGAGCATGGCCTCTTTATGGTCCTACTACAACCTTTAGTTTTGAAAAATATATCTCTTCTTATTTTTGAGGATTTTTTAATTAGGAACAATTTCAATAGCATTGCCATTATTGACTAGCCTGGCTCCGCCCGCCTAAGTACTTCCGCTCAATATTAAAGTCCCTTCAGTACTACGTCTGGGTCTGCAGTATGTTGTATGTGGGTTTTCTCCGTCCAAATTGTGTGCGTCCAATCAGCGAACAGAGGGAGAGGCTGAGAACAATGACTTTAAAGTCAGCTCTCGTTGACTGACATCTTCACGCACGGTGTTTGGTTTGTTTACAGCCTGCGCGCAACGTGATTCCCGGCCAATTGTTAGCGATTGGTTATGGCAGATCCAGAGTGGCACTTGGGAGATCCAATAGTTTTAAACTTCCACAGACACCCGCCTTCAGGTGAGTTAACGTCAGTCAATTGAGTGGGTCCAGAGAGTTTGGTAGGACCAGGCTAATTATTGACTCTAGGGCCCCAAAACATGGGCTCTTTATGGTCTTACTCCAACCTTTAGTTTTGAAAAATATATCTCTATTTATTTTTAAGGAATTTATTTTTAGAAAAAATGTTAATTAATTCTTTAGCAACAATTTCAGTAGCGTCGGACTCCAGAGCCCCAAAACATACTCAATAGAGGCATGTAGTTTTTATAGCTTTTTTTGCGGGGAGAGGAGCCGCGGCGGCAGTCGTGATCGTAATTTCCGGTTAGTGCACCACGGAGTATTCGATTTGGAACAACACTGACATCTGAAAATTAGCGCACTTAGTGAGTACGGATAGTGTACTACATTTAAGGGTGCACTCACACTAGTCCATCTGGCCGTGGCCGTTTTCACACCAAACCGTGCTCAAATCTGCCAGTGTGAGTGTGGCCAGTCTGGCCAGGCCAACTTGGCCACTAGGGAGAGGTGTGCTGCTATGGTACGGGCCGCAACGGTACAGATGGTAATGAGCCGACACGCGCACACGCACACGCACGCAACCTGAGCTGGATGACGTATAGTCCATGCGACGACCATGGACATAATAAAGGCGACGAGCCTTCTTTCCCATTAAACGGTAAACATGGCGTCAAGCGGTTCAACTGTTGGTTCACGATGGTCCCATAGAGAAGTCGAGTGTCTGTTAGCCATTTGGGCATTTGGGCTCCAAATAAGCAACAGACTCAGCAAAGTGCGAACTGTGTTCTCTGTGTTGATGACCATTGTTGTTAAAACTCTGACTGGCGGCAGACTTTATTAGGGTCCATGCAGCGGACAATTGGTGATGACGTGTTACGACGTATGTACAAGAGCCTACCGTGGCCAGGCCACAGTTGCGATGGCCAACGGCCACGGCCAGATGGCCTAGTGTGAGTGCAGGCCAGAGAACAATGGGGCCAGTTGAGCACGGTTAGGTGTGAAAACGGCCAACGGCCACGGCCAGATGGCCTAGTGTGAGTGCACCCTAAGTGTACTCATGGAAGTATGGACATTGGAACACGGCAATGGCCTCATTATGGTCCTACTACAACCTTTGTGATGGGGAGAGGGGATGGAGTGGGAAGATGCATTGGTTAGAGGCACAGCAGGCCTCGACATTAACGGTTGCCCGCTTGCCCGGGGCAACCAAAAGTCATATTTGGGCAAGTTGAGATTGATTTCTGGTTGCCCGAACGGGCAAGTGGATTTTGGGTGGATGTTAATATAAAGGCTATTTATTCAAATGTTTTTAGAAACTGCAGAACAACCTTTTTTTCCGCAAAATAACACAAAAGAAGTCTTCTCTTCTCTCGGGAAAGCGAGTTAAAGGTCCCATGACATGCTATTTTATGTATTCTTTAATATAGGTATTAGTGGGCAACTAACACAGTATTCAAAGACGTTCCCTAAATTCAGCCGTGGTGCAGAGTTACAGCCACTCCGAGCCAGTCGCACATTGAGCTTCCCCCAAATGCGCTGTTTCGGTGGGCGTGTCAAGGAGGAGGGTGGGGGTGTGGCCCTGAGCAGCTTGCAGCCACCATGCGCTCTGTTTACAGTGGATGTATCGCAATGGCGAGCCGCACACAGCTTTTAGCCGTGTTCTGTAAATATTCTAGAACACACGGGAGTCCTGGAGCTCTATATCTAAATATTATCATATAGCCTACACAGATATCTATATCATATAATATATATTATCACGGCCAAAAGCTGTGTGAGCCGATATTATGAATCTCAAACGACCGCGTTGGGTTCTCCGACGTTCCTGGTTCTTCAACGTCCACATCAATGTGAATACACACACTGTAACGCAAGTGTTTCTTGTCGGTTCTTTGACGTGTCTTGTATTTCCACAACGAGACTGTCGTGGGGGTTATCTGAGCCGTGGTTGAGAAGGAATTGGGGGAAAGGAACTTTGATTTGACTCGCTGAAGTACATGAACTGCGACATGCCGCCGGTTGCCGCGAGGCACCATCGCCCGGCAGCGGGCAGCCGGCAGCAGGCAGCGCGCGGTTCAGTCGACTTCAGGTTGATGTGAAAGTGGAAGAACCAGAGACGTCGCAGAACCCGACAAAGTCGTTTGTGATTCATAATATCGTCTGGAGGCGCACACAATATGTTATATGATATAGATATCTATGTATATGATATTATTTAGATATAGAGCTCCAGGACTGTAACGCAAGTGTTGTACACTTCCTTGTTATTTGGATAACCGTTCTGCTGTTGGTGTGACGTCGGACTCTCGTATCTGGTATTTCTACAACGAGACTCGTATTGGGGGTTATCTCAGCCAAGGTTGAGAATGAATTGGGGGAAGGAACTTTGGCTTTGACTCCCTCAAGAACATGAACCACGACAAGGAGGAGAACGGGATCTTTGCCGGGCAGCGCTTATGCACCTCCGCCTCCGGCGGTGGTCCCTCAGCGGGGCTCAAGCGGGAGACATTCGCCGCCAACAATCCCTTTCTCCTCCATGTCGTGGTTCATGTTCTTGAGGGAGTCAAAGCCAAAGTTCCTTCCCCCCAATTCATTCTCAACCTTGGCTGAGATAACCCCCAATACGAGTCTCGTTGTAGAAATACCAGACGTGTTATGCGCCATCACACCAACAGCAGAACGGTTATCCAAATAACAAGGAAGTGTACAACACTTGCGTTACAGTCCTGGAGCTCTATATCTAAATAATATCATATAATACATAGATATCTATATCATATAACATATTGTGTGCGCCTCCAGACGATATTATGAATCACAAACGACTTTGTCGGGTTCTGCGACGTCTCTGGTTCTTCCACATCAACCTGAAGTCGACTGAACCGCGCGCTGCCTGCGGCCGGCTGCCCGCTGCCGGGCGATGGTGCCTCGCGGCAACCGGCGGCATGTCGCAGTTCATGTACTTCAGCGAGTCAAACCAAAGTTCCTTTCCCCCAATTCCTTCTCAACCATGGCTTAGATAACCCCCACGACAGTCTCGTTGTGGAAATACAAGACACGTCAAAGAACCGACAAGAAACACTTGCGTTACAGTGTGTGTATTCACACACACACATGTGGCGCTCGCACGGTCGAGTCTCATTGGCGGGCCAACGTCTCTGGGCGGGCCAGGCAGAGTAAGGGGAGGAGCTGAGATTCCTCATGACGTCATGAGCACAGATTTCCAAATCAGCGCGCTTGAGCCTCCGTTTTTTCAAAGGCGAGCAGAACAGCTAGTGCTCGTTTTACACCAAACGCAAGTTTTAGCCACTGGGGGACCATAGGCAGGCTAGGGGAACTCATATTTATGTTAGAAAACCTCATAAATTGAGATTTTCATGTCATGGGACCTTTAACAGACACGCATCGCTTCAGTGCGAATATAGCCCCGCCTTCTGTCACTCGCTGTGCGTTCTCTGGCCGTGATTCGAAGGTGTTAGCTAAAGGTTAGCCAACAAAGCTAGCATCGCAAGTGCAGCGCCTCCGCGAACGGTTTAGGTAGAAGGAAAATGGAGTAGTGATGGAGGAGTGCAGTTTGGAAGTACTTTGGATTGAGGCAAATTACCAAGGAAAGCCATATGCAAGAACACGGTTTTGGGTTTCATAACTGTGCACATGCACATCAATAGCGATCTTTTTCACGAAATTGGACCCTCACAAACTATATATGACATGAAAGTTCAAACCATATCATTCTGTGACTAAAACTCACAAATAACAACTTAAGAAGAAACGTCTCCTTTTCTTTTAACAACCAAAAATGAAGTATTACCTTTGTGATTTTTGTCCACAAAGTTGATTGTGGTCGAATAAAACCACCATAAACGGATAACCCAGTGTCTGGGCCAAATTTTGCAACTAAACATGGTGTTTTCAATCAATGAATAAGAGAAGGATTCTTAGGAAGTAGGTAAATTGCCTTCAAACGGAAAACATATTCTTCAGCGCAATCTAGTGGCCATATGTTTACTTGCGAGTGTTTGGCTTGGTGCATTCGAATATATTTGCCCTGAACTTTAAATAGAGGTGTCAAGTGTCAAAATGGTAAGATATCTACCTTTATTTGTGTTTCATAGTAATACATCGCTCCCAACTGATAACGACCAACTGATAATTATTTCAGGTGGAAATGTTATCTTCCACTTATGCTGTGTTCCATGGCTTTATTCACTTTAACCAAGTATCATCCCCATTGAATATTTCACTTTCACAACAATCTTTCTTTTGGCACAAAGATGACATTATCGCCCTTGCAGTTGTGGAGATATACTCTATTTTCTTTGGGTATGTTCTAGAGCCCGACCGATATATCGGCAGGCCGATATTATCGGCCGATATTAGGCATTTTTCAAACTATTCGGTATCGGCATTATAATGGCAGATAAATGAATATTAAAAAAATAAATAAATAACGCCCCAAACCCGCTGATTCAGGCAGAGTGAATGACGGAGATCGACGGAGATCATCGGTGTTGTTCATAGCTGTGTTCGAAATCATTCCCTATCACGGATATAGTGCACTATATAGGGTGCTCGCCATTTTGCAGTGGTGTTCGAATTCTCAGTGGTTAATTTCATTTCTAAAATTTGAGTGTACATACGATGTTCCCTACTTGTTACTCCGTATACCACAATGCAATGCGGTAGTGTTCTTCCGGAGGAGAAGAAGAAGCTGAATAACCGCGAAAACTAATACATTTAATGATGGAGTCTCCGGCTTTCGTTTAGAGATGTCAACAATTTAATTGGGAGTTAACATAGAAAATGTAATATTCAAAATTAATAAAAAAAAACTTGATCAAGGAAATGTTGCATTCAACATCAATACAAGCTCCAGCTTTCCTCGGGATTGCCCGGTTTGTTTACATGATGTGGGAGCATCTGTCTGCGTCACACAAATACCCGGCGCATTTACTGACGCAAATGACGCTTAGAAATGTTCAGCGTCGTGTCCGAATTCTCGTTTGTTCGTTCCCTATATAGTGCACTATATCATAAACACTATATAGGGAATAGTGAGGGAGTGAATAGGGAATGATTTCCAACACAGCTCATGTGTGCAAGTGTGTTCATGGTAAGTTGGCAACTGTCATACATTGCTTGAATAACAATTAAAAGAACATCCCCATCAATTCTCTAAAGTCGATAAGCATGACTTAATTCATGACTACCATGTCCAGTTTTGCTGTTGTTACGTGTTAGTTGAGAGTGAAAAGGATTTAAAGGATAACTACAAATAACCAATGTTAGGGAAATCTGTTTGTTTTGTTGGATTTTTTTTTTTTATATATATCGGCCGATATATCGGCATATCGGATTTTTTAATCACAAAATATTCGTATCGGTATCGGCCTTAAAAATCCTATATCGGTCGGGCTCTAGTATGTTCTTTCCTGAAAAAAACGTTTCCCCCGATATCGAAAATGGTATAGAATATCGATATTTTTCCAGGTATAGTGTCAAAGTTACAAAATCCAGTATCGTGACTGACAACACTACTAGAAACGCGATTGTGATTATTCAGTTAGAGCTACAAGAAACGTGAAAGTTAAAAAATACATATCTTTGCTACTACCTCTGACATTTAGTTAAGTACATTTGCATGAAATCATGCAGGTCTACATATAACTTGGCGATAGCTTTAATAGGTTGCAACGGTGGACTGAAATCACTTCATGGCACGATGTGACAGCTCAATAAATAAGTAAACAAAGAGAAGTTTATTATTTTTTTAAACACAACATGGGTGGAAGCTAACAGCTTCAGTCTGAGCTAGGAAGATTTTTCTGAGCCCCCCCAAAACCAGGCCGCTTGCCTGGCAAAAAGAGGCCTGTTCACGATTCTGATTATAATTTGGGCAAGTGAACATCACATTCGGGCAAGTTGAACCTGAACTGGACTTGCCCGATGGGCAAGTGCTTTTGAAACCTTAGTGTCAACCCCTGCACAGACCTTTTCGATTGATGTAGTATTTGTGTTATGTGATTTTACTGTATAGGGTGGTTTATATATAATATATTTTTTGTGAAATAAATATAAATAATTGTTTTAAAGATTATGCTTGTATTATATTCAATATCTCCATATTTACCCTGCTTAGCACTGTGCACAAATGTACTGTATGTACACCCTTATGGTGCCGGCAGACACATAGAAACCTCCCGGCAGGGTGCGCTTTGCGAGCACCATTTCACCTCCGCTGCTGCAACTGCATCCTAGGGGAAACACTGCACTCTCACCTGACGCGCCGGCGTCTCAGCACCGACATGGAGGAGGCAGGCTTCTGGGGACGTGGCAGCACGGGGGTGTTGGCCAGCTTGGGGCGTGGTGGGGGCAGTGGTGGAGGGGGAGGCTGGTACCACGAAGGCTGAGGGGAAGACAGGGGTCATCTTTAATCAAATACTAAAATGAAAGCTCAAAGATGAATAAAACAAAGGATTGATTCATGGGAAAGTTGTTATCATTATGAAAAAAGACACTGATTGGCTACATCTGAACACTCACCCTCTTTGGCCATGTGATGATTGGTTTGCCAGTGTAGGAAAGTTTTGGGTTGTCATTGGCATGCTCCTTAAGCAGGGCCTTTGGTGGAGCGCATGGAACAAAAGACACACATGAAACTGAATATCAAACTACAAATTACCGTGCCTTTACACCAAAAGCCAGAGCGCAGCATGAAAACATACAAAGTCAATGGTTGGCAACTTTTTGCGTGTAATTCAAGTTAATCTGCTGGAACAATGCAGATTTTTCATTCACTCAAGTGAAACCATTTGATCTTTCCTGTGAATTTTGCTTGATGCTGAATCAATCGTGCGAGCCAAGTTTGCGGCTCATGTGAGCAACCTCGCCCGAGTAATGAGAGTAGACTATCCGCTTCGCTTTTGGTGTGAACGCATGTTTAGAGGAGTCTCTGTATGGTTGTCCTTTGGTTTTACTCGACCATGTTCATCCGATCTACACAACAATTGGCGGGTGTTTGCTGAGAACCCGAGAAAGTGCAGTGTCGAGTGTGAGGTTGTTTGTTTGGGCAATACCGGAGGCCAATCAGTGAGGCCGTCTGAACAAGCTCGATTTTTACATTTTCAATGAAAAATGCAGGGGGGAAAGAAGGGAATCCCATTTCATTTTCATACCGCAGTATGAAATACAGCAGGGCATTGATAACCTTGTTTTAGTTCACGCCGGCTCCTACATTTCAAGCATGGAGACTATGAAAAAGGCTTTACATGTTCAGACCAAAGAAAAGTGGGCTTTCTCAAAAATCATGAGTAAAGTGAGTAATATTTGAATGTTGCAGACAGTCAGAGAGAGAGAGAGACCGACAGACAGAGAGCAGAAAGGGCTTGAGGTCTTGAAGCGAAAAAAAAACGGAAAAATACATCTCCCTCTGTGCTCTCTTCCTCCCCCAGTGTTTCACTCACACACCTGTGCCAGAGCCATCTGCCATGTGATTGACAGGCAAGACGGAATCCCCACACCATGAGGGATCTTCAAGGCCAATATCTTTATTTCAGTGTAGCGCTCACTTTGATGTGTGTGAGTAGGGCGGGCGCGTTGTGTATGCCTGCGGGGACACACTTCTTGTTGGACGGCAGGGCTTCCAGCTTGCCAAGTAGGTTCCACATCCCCTCCAGCTCGAACGGGGCCATGTGAACTTTGCCCACTGGTGGCTTGGAAGAGGAGCCGTCTGCATCTCCATCACTACTGCCACCCTCGCCCATATCGTCTACGTCTCCGCTGTCCGGGTCTGCCGGAGACGGCTTCTTCAGGCCTGTAGAGCAGAGCGTGACATCAGAAAGGTTTTCCCCAGAACTGGGAGAGAATAAGAAGCTACATGTGGGCCACCCACCGATGCCCAGCGAGTGCTTCTGGAACTCAGGCGTGAGATAGGAGGTGCCGGTGAGGCTGAAGACGTAGCGCTCCAGGGCGTACCAGCACATCTCAAAGTAGAACGGGTAGCGGAACTTGGCGGGCACCTGCAGGGTGCATCAGAGAAGGAATGAACCGATGCACAATACATGGAACAAAACCAATGACAGCAGCCTGGAGACTCACCCGCGTGCGGTCCTCAATGCTGGAGATGTGCAGCTGCATTGGAACGTTAAAGCTGTGGAGGAAGTTGCCGCCAAACACCAGGGTGTCCACGGGCGTGTACACGGCATGGATCCAGCCTGGTCAACACACACATTGCTTTGAGGCCTAAGAATAGATAAACTCCTACATCCTTACATGTCTTTCCTATTGACTGGGATGTGACCCAGGCAAGAAACATTTCTGAGAAGGTGTGTCCAATTGAGGCGAGGTAGTAGCCTGGCTATTCCCAGACCACGTTGGTGTGGGGAAACTGCTGTCATTTTCGTCAGCTCAAGAGGCGTGATCATCGGGCCTAGTTCAACTGACTCTGCACACAATTGGCTGCTTGCCGCCGCTTCCCTGTCGTCATTGTGTTAAACCAGTAAATAGCGGGCCTGGGGTGGGAGAAGCCAGCTTGTTGATTTGCTCCCGCAAAAACATATCGGAAGCAGGAAGAAATATTTTGCTCTTCTCCAGACCCTTCTGCAGGGCGATTCAAATCGCCGGCAGAATGGCCGGGGCTATCCAGTCAAATGAGGTAGTATAGCAATCTCTGCATAGCACTCGTTCCCCCTGTCATTCTCTCTCACACACACACACACACACACACACACACACACACACACACACACACACACACACACACACACACACACACACACACACACACACACACACACAGCGAGAACGACGATGCTAACACATGAACCCACCGATGTCACCCGTCGCTTAGCAACCGGACACGCTGGGGTTGTTAAGTTACCGGACTACTGAAACTACTACGGAGTGATAATAACAAAGACGTGAATCAGGCAATAAATCCAATTTCCTTGACAGCGGTAATGTTCGGTGTGCATTAAAGTACAGACGGAGTGGACCAATTGCGAACTACTGCAGCTGCTCCAAGTTAAACCCCAAACTAATCGGAATAAGTATTTATAGCGGACTACACCACATATTCTATTCCGCATAGAATTCTATTCCAAACCGATTGAGGCGTATATATATATATGATACTTTTCTATTCCGATTGAGCTGTTCTTCCACATCTATGCAAATCAGATGTGTCCGCATGTAAACGCGGAGTTACATGCACACTCACTGACCGCCGTGTCGCCGTTAAATCCATGATTCAGTGATGAAGGGGTTACCTGAAGGAATGATGAAGGTGTACCCCTGCTTCAGCTCAATCCTCTGGCAGTCAGAAGCACGGTCTCCCAGGAAGACATCGCCCTGTTTTCCTGACAACACCCAGTTCTCATAGAGCTCCAGGTTCTGAGGGGTGGGGGGAATCAGCCAGAACACCTGGTGGGATGGAGCCCAGAAACACTGCGTTAAGGACATATGAATAAGCCTTCTCTAAATCCTGTTGAATGGTCAACTTTAAAAACACTGTGTTGAGGACGACGCTGAAGTTGGCATCCGATTCGCAGCATCCGATTCGGCTTGAAAACCACTTAGAATCTTCAAATCTGTCCTGATTAAAAACCACTACACCTATCCTCTTCAAATCTGGACTACATTATCACAGTGAGGCTATACATTATGTAAAACATAGTTTCAGATTTTTGAAACCTTTACCCTATTTGTGAAAATGCAATGCGGTCTGGACCCCTAAATGAGCCTGTATTGCATTTTTTACAAATAGGGTAAAGGTTTCACAAATCTGAAAATATGTTTTACATAATGTATACTGTGATAATTTAGTCCAGATTTGAAGAGTCTAGGTGTAGTGGTTTTTAATCAGGATCAGTTCTAATGCGGTCTGGACCCCTAAAAAGCATTAAAATGTGCCTTTATTGCATTTTCACAAATAGGGTAAAGGTTTCACAAATCTGAAACTATGTTTTACATAATGTATAGCCTCACTGTGATCATTTAGTCCAGATTTGAAGAGTCTAGGTGTAGTGGTTTTCAATCAGGACCCGTTCTAATGCAGTCTGGACCCCTAAAAAGCGTTAAAATTAGCCTGTATTGCATTTTCACAAATAGAAAAAAGGTTTCACAAATCTGTAACTATGTTTTATATAATGTATAGCCTCACTGTGAAAATTTAGTCCAGATTTGAAGAGTCTAGGTGTAGTGGTTTTCAATCAGGACCGATTTAAAGTGGACCAGCTGCCGAATCGGATGCTGCGAATCGGATGCCAACTTCAGCGTTGTGTGTTTAGGAATGATTTAAGTGGGCTTCTCTCAGTCCTGTTGAACGGTCAACTTTAAAAACACTGTGTTAAGAAATGATTTAGGTGGCCTTCTCTCAATCCTGTTGAGTGGTCAACTTTAAAAACACTGCATTAAGGACATGATTAGGTTGACTTCTCACATTCCTGTTGAATCGTCAACTTTAAAATTGGCAAACTTCAACAGCTGCTTTCCTGTTAACGTGTTTAGTTTTGTCGTAATTAAAAAGTATGGCAATTCATATGATTTGTAATGATACATACCTTGCATCCTCTCAGTATATGGTACCAAACTGACGTTCCTCCGAAGTCAATGTGGAAGTCTGTGTAACAGCCCTGCACACTCATCAGGCAGTACCTGAGCAGGCAGACATCAGATACAAACACTCAGAGAAAACCCAAACATTCCATTTTAAAGCATCTCCACTGTAGCTAAAAAAGCCACAAAATTAACTTAAATCTAAAATGTAATAATAGTTTGGGTTTGCACAGGCCATTTGCTGGGAGCAGCCGTACTTCTGGACTTTGGGGTACTGCATGTCAGTGATGGAGTTGGTGGAGTCCCTCTGTCTCTCCTTCAGGTGACGGGGCCACATGTTGTCCACCCAGTCAATCATATCCACCTAAAGAACGCCGCACGCAACACACATGCAGAACATACAGTCACACACCAAGACACACACGGACGGCATTTGAACCTTCGCTCTAGGCCAGGGGTTTTCAAAGTGTGAGAGAGTGAGCCCCCCCTCAGAGAAGAAATTTCAGCTGAGCACCCCCCCCCCCCCCCCCGGATTACTTTCTTCTGTGACCGCAGTTCATTTGGCTTCCTATCAAAAAACTCCCGGGGCTTGGTCACCAGACTTGGGTGCTTGGTCTCAATATGACGCCGGAGTCTACATGGTCTCATACCGTCATTAGCTAGCACCTCTTTGCAAACCACACACTGTGGCAGTGGAGCATCTTCAGATCCAGTCCATGAAAATCCCAAGTTTAAATATTCATGGTCATACTTTCTTGTTTTTTTGCTTGCCCCAGACTCTGTCTCCTTACTCACTGTAGCTTTAGATACTAAAAACCGATCCATTTTGCTAAAGTTAGCCAGCAATATTATATTCTAGGGCTGTCCCCGACTCTGAATTTTCTGAGTCGAATCAGATCTGCCTTTTCAGTCCAGAGATTCGACTATTCGGCGGGGTTTGTTTACCGGCATTGCAATGGTGACCTAAATTATTATAAGCAACTGAAAACGATGCCGGTTTGAAACTAAAACTGTGATTCTGAAAAAAGTATAAATGCTATCAAAATTCCGTTTAGATAGTATTGAAGATACAAGTGTGTAGATGCGTTTAATGGTTTGAACGATGGTAAACGGTTGAAAAAGGAATGAGTTACGATGTCGAGAAGTAGGTGTATCAGAATGGCCAGACGTCTTCAATGAAAACAGCTGAAAACAAAGCGGTATGAAACTAAAACTGTGATTCTGAAGAAATTCTAAATGATATCGAAATTCTGTTTCGATATTATTGAAGATACAAGTGTGTAGATTTGTTAAATGGTTTGCACGAAGATAAACGGTTGAAAATTGATTTAGTTATGTTACTTCTACAGTTGAATCATCGACTTTCCGGGGTTTTTTCGGGTTTATTTTTTTCTCACGTCGCGCCTCCCCCTGAAGAACTCTGGCGCCCCCCAGGGGGGGCGCGCCCCACAGTTTGAAAACCACTGCTCTAGGCTGTGGACAAATCAGAGATAGTACCCATATATAGTGCAATAATAACATACAAACATACATACATGTGTACTTGCGGACCAACTGGTACGCAAGTACCAGTGCGCCCATAATCAGGGATGCGTGACCTCACTTGTGTCACTACCACGCTTTTGCTAACCATCAAATCATCTAACCATCTAATCATCAAAACTAATCATCAAATCATCAAAACAAAACTACATGTGTATCTTTATGAAGGTATTATTGTAGCAAAAGTCTCTAGCACCTGTAACTGCAGAATTTGAATGCGTAGACTAAAGTCACAGTAAATTTGAAGTCGTATTTATTTTGCATGTGTACTCTAAAGTCACAAATGTGTAACAGTACATTTGTAGTCGTAAATATTTTTTATACCATTGTAAACACAAAATAGGGTCTACGAGTACGCAAATCTGTGTTACAGGTGCACAAATCCTTTTGCTACAATTATTGCAGCGCAGTTGGTGCAAAACACATTCGCACACCCGTGTTTCATAATCTGAGAACCTGCCCAAAAGGTGTGCATTCGTAAACCCAAATTTGAACTAATGTATCAGAAGTTGCACATCAGTGAAAAATTTCCTCACAAATAAAATGATAAAGAACGCTATGTTAATTCAGCATTTTAATGAGCGAGCACAAATCCATTTTACAACTGCTCGAATCTGCTCCTGCAAGTCTCAGCTGTGGGTATTTTTGCAGGTAGTTTTGCAACACGTATAGGTGGTAAATGTGTAGCAAAAGTATTCGTATCCGTAGATGCCAGAGCGTCCGTGGGCGGGACAAAATAGTTCCGCCCATAATTTCCTAATCCAATGAAAATCGCCGGCAGGGATGCATTTCTCAAATTACACTGGGACCCACCGCGTGCCAGCCATGGACCTATAAAGATCGCAGCATACTCTTTGCGCGGGATACGTTTCTATCTGGAGAAGTGAAGAGGGCGTCCTACTGAACGGAGGTGGGTATCCTACATTATGTTAAAAGAAATGACTTAGATCAAGTGAATTCCCCCCAAAGTATTTCATTAACATGCCGCAAATGTCCTTCAATGTATTTTAATGGTCGCCATAACATAAATTCAGAAATGTTAACTGCCTGGCTTTTTCCAATGGTCCGATTCTTCGTTTCAAAATATATGCACATTTGCGCATAACTTAGTAGATATAGCCTAATTAGCATATCTTAACATAAAATTACAGAAAACTTCCAATGCATTTTCTTCTTCTAATCATGTGGCTAATCAACCGGTAAAGTTTCATAAAGATATCTGTAAGTTAAAAAAAAAATCCTATTCACCTGCCGTGTCTCGCCTTAATGAATGAATTTTTTATTTATTTTTTTAAGTGGACCGCAGTCGCGCTATAGGGGGATTATTTGTTTATCAACATGGCGGATGCACGAGCAGAATGATCGCAAAAAGAGAATTTGTTTGACCGGTTGCCATGGTTATCTCTGTGTGGTTAATTTGCAGTTGCGGTTTTAATTTGGATGTTGTCAGGTTACTGTTACATTAAACTGTAATCAGACAACGCGGTTATATGCGATAGACCCTAGAGTATCTGTGGGATAAAGGCTGGGACTTTCAACTTCAACATCAGCGCGCCATAATGCGTGGATGCACAGAGCCCCTCAGCCCCTCATACTTTCAACTTTATGTTGAAAGTATGCACTGTTGCAATTCCCATTGAAACAATGGCACGGTGATTATTATTTTCTTTTTTACGGTTTTCGTTAACTGATTTTTCCTAAACGGTTATGATTTACTAACAGGTTACACGTGTACACGTGTACACCCCTATTGTAAACATAAAGTGAAGAATTAAACAAATAACTAATGTGATAAAGTTTAAATACTTTTGAGATAATATATAGAATAGCTGAGCTGTTAAAGCTGATAGTTTTAAATGGTTGAAACAATTCTGGGCAAGTGTGATTTTGTGTGTGTCATCACTTGTAGTAAACAGGAAGTTTTATTGACGTTATTCTTTCACATAGTTAATCGAAAGCTGCTCACAAAACGATATGGCTAGTATGGTTGGAGTGCTTCGATATATAATAATCATATTTCCAATCGATTAATCATTGTAATCGATTGGACGTCCACGATGCCCGAAAAGGTTAGCTTTTGTGATCCCCATAAGCGTGGCGATCACAAACTCTTTGATCCGCTCTAGCCCAAGCTGGAGCGTGCGATGTGACCGCGCATGATCGCGCTCAGCAGCAGCCGAGGACAGACGTTCCAACAGCCAGGCTTCTATTCCACTTTAAGGTTGGAAAACTGCCACACTGCTGACATGACTGATCAACAGGTAGCTCTTATGCGCATGCGCCTAATTGGCGACGACTATGGTTATCACGCGACACGCTGCGCGGATTGGATAATTTTTTACTCCACTCTCCGATCAATCTTACTGGGCCAATCGGATCGGGACAACCCTAACACACACACACACTTGCAATGTCTTTGAAAATCATGGATGTCTCCTGAAAGCTTGCATACGTCAGAATCTAAATGTGGATGGGCCTCCTCCAAACATTAGGTCTCTTTGAGTGAGAATGCTCTTCCACGTGAGGCTTGTCTGAGTGTGCATACCGTGGCCGGTCTCTTGACCAGATTCTCCAGCTTGGTGTGGCTGAACTCAAGGGAGATGACGTTGTACAGCTTGTCCCGCTGTGCGTGCGGCGTCTCGTAGTAGCGCCTCCACTGCGCCATGGACATCTCTGTGCCTTTCTGCGTGCTCACGTCCATCACGTCCACCATGCGTCTGCTCCCTGGAGGGGGGGATGGCGGTTAGTGAATTACAGTTCTTACTGAGACTCACCGCGTTGAACGGGGGAAGGCGCCAAACTAAACAACGTGTGGCGGTGGTATTCCATATCTAAAAGTGGTCAACTAAAGGAGGGAAAAATAAATAGCTGAACCATATAACAATTGTAAATCATTCAGATTAAAATATTAAGATTGTACATATTTTATCGAAACCAATTTCATCTGTATTTTTTAATACTTTTGTCGTTCCATGAGTTTGGGGTCCACAGCCTAGCGCTCCCTAGATCACCCCCACTCCTTCGGTCCAATGCTGGAGATGAGTGTAACCCCTGATAAACTACACAAGTACCGGCGAACTCAGGGTCACGCCCACCACATCTAGTCGAGGGATAAGGGCTGTATGGCCAAAAACAAAAGAAAAAACGAATGGTTGCTCTGATGTGAAAGGCGTGATAAGGGATGGACAGGTTGGATTTACTAACCTACAAAGATCTTAACGTCGTTCACACTGAAGTCAGGATCTGGCATTCTGAAGTCAAACGAGAAGGAGAGAAAATCTCAGATCCAAATGGCCATTCGCCAATTGATTTAATCCACAAATCCACGGCAGCCTTGTTAGATGTTAGCTTACTTGATTCCTAATCCATCTGGCTTCTCGAAGATGATGGGATCCCTCAGACCTCCTCTTTGAATGTACTCATATGTCAGATCTGAAAGCAGCAGAACATGGAGATGACATGCCCACAAAACATTCTGTCAGACCTTTGACTATATTACTTAATTATGTCTGATAATTACAAGTCAACGTTCATAAAATGTTTTCCTGACCACCACAACAAATACTGTATTACCCCAGTAATCTATGAATGGTGAAAGGGTTGAAAGGATAATCATTGAAACATAACCATTGCATAACAATGGCAGATTCAGCAGTCCTATAGCAGGATTTGTGGGGGGACCCAGAAACTAAAGGACTGAAATACGCCTTGTTTCCTGTTTCATTAGAGATATTTAAACAAGAGCAATCCATTGGTGGCGAAACATTCATTCTGCTAAGGGTATATCTACAGTGGCATTGTCTACAGTATTTTTTTCAAAGAACATTGGTGTCCGACAGGATGTTTTAGCTTCTCTCCCCAGCGGGAATAGTTTCCCAGTGCGACAAGTCCAGTAGTATAAATGGTGAGGCGTACTAAATGTGGTCTTCTCTTTAAACAGTCCAAGCAGTACTTGGTTCGTACCCTTGCCCTCCATCCGTACCACCCTGTCCGAGCTGAACCGCTCGCTGTGCACTTTGTCCTCCAGGTCAAACATCCTGCGTCCATCAATCTCCTCGTCTGAGATGCCGTCGTCATGGTAACGTCTCCGGGAACCTGTGCGCTTTATTTTGGAAAGGAAGGCAACGGACAGAAAGAGAGACAAATTTATTAATAGAAAGTAGGCAAGTCTGATTAGGAAAAGAGAGAAAAGAGAGAAATGGAAGATTCATTCTTCAAAAGTGTTAATCAAATCAAGTCCCCTTTCTTAAATATGTGACACATTTAATATGACTGTGTATCCTTATTACAGCCATAACATTGACGTTTCAAAATACAGACGAAAAACGTGCTTTAAACTGCAAACAACAGTTCAAAGTGGGACCTTACACCTTTAGATTATGAGCTCTAAACTAGCCCCAAATGTGCTGTGGATGATTAGCCAGGAAGGTTCATGCAAACACAGCAGCCCTAGACCATTGCCATTAAAGAGGAAAGCAACAGAGGAGCAGTGACCTACTGTACTGGGTGCAGCATCCAATCAACATGCGATGATCTCTCCATCTTCCCCCAAATGTATCCCTCCCCTGCCCCTTCCCATGCCAGTTTAAGCGCGCCGTGCCAACAACACCCTGGGAACTCGGCCTCCTCATATCCCACAAAAACAACAACAACAACACGATGATACCCACAGCATGGCAGGGGTGTCATTTCCCGCGAGTCAGAGAACAGAGAACACAAACTACATACTACTTAATTATTTTAAAATGGTGGAACTTTGACCACTTACCAGGCGAGTGCTATGTCGCGGACGACCCTCCTGTGCCTTGGAGGATTTTAGGGCAACTTTGGTCAGAGAGGACATTTCCAATACGAAACGAAGACCAGTTTGTGAAGTTGAATGGCGAAGATCTGAATAGTCTAGTGATCGTGAACTCACAACACGGCTGAACAGCCGTCAGACGCTGAGGGGCTCTGTGCATCCACGCATTATGGCGCGCTGATGTTGAAGAACATGGAGCTCACGTCAACTCAACTGTTGTGTTTCACTGAACAGTGGGTTACAGCAACAACATTTACCCTCTGACAAACGTTACCCTGATACTGCTCCAGCTGATAAACGTTTCCCCGATACTGCTCCAGCTGATGTACCCTTATTGGTGAAGCGCTGCACGAGATCTCGTTCCGATAGAACACCCAGCGTGCAGCTCCTCCTCCGTAATAAACGTTAGGTAGACGTTAGGTAAACGTGAGGATATCCCTTAGATTACAATCGCCGCCATTTTTTCCCCAACAAAAAACATGAAATATGCCCCGCCCACAAACATAAACAGCCCAATGAAAACAAAGGAAGTGGGTCATTTATTCGTCTAAACCCAAGTCATTTACTAGCTTTGTGGAATGTCATTGGATGAGAACATCCAATAATATGTCGGTCAGAGGAGAGTGGCGAACGGCGCGTAACGACTCACTGAATTCAGCCAATGAAACCTCTGATGCTGTTCGGACACTGCCCCCTTTCCATTAGAATGGTTTTAAATAGAAATGGCAAAAAACATGGCAATAACAACACAATATTTTCACTCACCACCATAATTAAGCAGCACGGTTTGCGTTTGTACGATGGGATTAATCCACTATACGTGTTGCCATTTCCTCCCTTGGTTTAAGTCTCCAGAAGCGTGAGCACGGCGCTGTGAGCAACGCTCTGCAGCGAGGAGGAGGGCTGGACCGCCATTAGGCCGAGTCATTCCGGAAACCACTAGCGATTGGCTGCTTCATGGGGCTAACAAGCTGCGATTGGTGTTCACAACCTGTCATTCTGGAAGGACGGTTTCCGGCAAGGGAATCATGCCCAACAATATTTAATGCGCATAATAGAAAAACCATCGGCTATTAATTATACAACATTAAACAATACTGGTATGTTGTTGTAATGTAATTTTTATTTATTGAAAACTGAGAACGAACGCTACAAAAGCCACGACCCCAACATGCATGTTCTCAAATGGCCTACAACTTCCTGCAGTATTTCAAGTAGGCCTACCTAACAACGACATGAACGAACTGTATCCACACACACGACAAGACATGATGCTACGAGGAGGTTGATCAGTCTCAGGCCCTTTCACCACACCAAACACACATATGGTTCGGATCCAAAATACAGGCCAAATACATTTTCAATTTAGAAAAGAGAAAGAAAATATAAAAATTAGGAGCAGCATTGAGGGTCTAGAGAGTTTCGGGCCTTTAAGGAAGGTAGAATATATTCCAGCTAAAAACAACACAAATTCTAACTATTGCACGCACAAAAGCAATCACATAATTATGCATGGTTATGCATGCATGGTTATCGATAATCTTAAAAATAACAATGTTAGTCAATTACATTAAACAGGACAAAAATAAATAAACACTTATAGACGGGGCCGGAAAGGCAATGCAGTTGGGGTCAAATGTCCTGTCTGTTCTAATGAAGGAATTGTCTTAATGTGATTTTAACCGTGATAAGTCAATCAATCAATTAAAAAACGAATGTTGCTCTTAAAGCAGGACCTGCTTGTGATGCCTGAACTGAACAGTGGAAATAATTCACACCCATCTGCAACCACAAAAATATAAAATGTAAAAATTAGGAAACAATTAATAACATCACAATCAATACATGTAGAAAATGCAGAATCTTTTTTTTACCTGTATTTGTTGTAACATTATATAGAATGTTTTACTTTTCAATAATTTATTTTTCAAATGGACCAATTGTAAAGAGTCAACATGTTTAGCCAGTTTCTGGGTAGGGGATGGGGGCTGGCTGAGGAGGACGATGGAGGGAGCTGAACTCAAGGTCAGCGTATGAAGCTGTACAAGAAGGAGCCCAGGATGAGGGCCAGAATGACACAGCAACAGAAGATCATCATTTGCTTCTGGATAACATAAGACACAAAGAAGAAGAGAAATGGAATGGAAAAGAGAGAAAAGTACCATTATGAAGAGAAAGTGAGGAAAACCATGAAAATACAGATGAAAAACATGGAAACATAACTTATATACCACATGTTTCATATGTTGAGGTGAGGAAACGCTGCAACAGACTCCCTATCTATTTTGTTTTTCAAAGTGAATACCATCCACACAGTCTGCGGCTGGTACAGCCATCACAAAGGACATGACTCATTTTGCCTGGGGCCCCTGGTTGGTGAGGTCCGGCCCCAGAGATTCTCCTCAACATAGTCATGGTCATGTTTTAACCATGACATGGTTTTTCATCTGACACACTTTACTCTTTATGGAGTAGAGCCCCCACAGGAGCAGCAGGGGGCTCTGTTATAGGGCTACACACACTTTATGGAGCAGATCCCCAGGAAGATGAGCAGGGATCTGTATTCTAGTGCTACACATTCTTTATGAGCAGGGGGCTCTAGTCTAGTGCAACAAACTCTTTATTGAGTAGAGCCCCCACAGGAGCAGGGTACTCTATTCTAGGGCTACACACTCTTATGAGCAGGGTGCTATATTAGCGCTACACACTCTTTATGAGCACGGGGCTCCAGACTCACCCTGCGGGCCTCCTGCTGAAATTTTGCCGCCTTCTTGGTATCAGCCACAGCCCTCTCCACGAAGCCCACTGATTGGTCCATGTTGCTCTCGATTCTGTCAATCATACCACCCTGGAACGGACAAGATTATTAAGTTGAAGACAGATGTGTGCGCGCGTGCACACACACACACACACACACACACACACACACACACACACACACACACACACACACACACACACACACACACACACACACACACACACACACACACACACACACACACACACACACACACACACACACACACACACACACACACACACACACACACACACACACACTGTGGCAACCCGGCCCCAAACCCTCACGCCAGGCGGCCAGAGGGAGAGGTAGTGGATGGCGTACACCGCCGATATCCACCAGCCGGAGCCAAAGAGCAGCCCTTGCGTAACCTCAATCAAGGCAATGGAGAACACCTGCGGCAGAATATCAGGTACCCTTTAAAAGGCTGTTTGTTGCTCTCCCAGGGAAGGAGACCGGGAGACCAAGCGGAGCGGATTACCTCCAAGACCCGTTACGGACGGGCGGACTCGTGGATATAACGGACTTTCCCCAGTGGCCACGAGAGGACCCGCACGCCAGGACGACGCACGCCGACACGGCACGCACCACAAGAACGGCCTCACCGACGGGAGTGACCTCCCCCTCCAGGGACGAGACCGGCCCGGCCGGAGAGACAATTCCCCTGGACACCACCATTGCTCACGGAGTCACACGTATGATTTTTGGTTTTCCCGCGTTGGGCACCGACCCCGCGGGTTTTCCCCCCTTTATTTAATGAATAAATGCCCTACCGGGATTTGAACGACTTGGCGTGTGTTGATTTCGGCGTGGGAGACATTCCTGGGGCCGGGTCGCCACCACACACACACGCACACGCACACGTGTGTGTGTGTGGAATAAAGCATGTTTTTAATATTTGAAATAAAGCATGTTTTTAATATTTCTCCTTACATCCCCCATTACCAGGGATGACACCAGATTGGTTGTGTGGGGGTCCCATCAACACATTCTAATTGGTCACATTGAAAATCATTTTTCAGTGGAAAGCTTCCCGGTTAGGGTCTCAAACATTTCAGAGTTATATTTTACCAAAACGTTTAAAATTGAAAAGGGGGACATTATGGCAAATCACAGCGTCTGCTTGTTTCTCCAGAATGGTAGTGGAATTTGGAGGGTTTACGCATGCACAAGATGATATGTGTGCATGGGCATCTGAAGGTGTATGTCTCTGTGCCTGTGAGCTCTGTTCCCTGGTGGTACCTGGTTCTCAACAAGCATGGCGATGTCCACAAACATGTCATGGAGCTCCTTGATGCTGCTCTCCAGACGCATGATGTCTTTGTGTCGCGCCTCGATCTCATTCAGAGCCTGCTGGTTGATCTTGGACTCTGTGATCTAACATGGAGGCAAATAGAGAACACAGGGTGATAGGAATAGAGCACCGTGCGATAGCAATAGAGCACAGTGTGATAGGAATAGAGCAGAGTCCGATAGGAATAGAGCACTCAGTGTGATAGGAATAGTGCAGTATGATAGGAATAGAGAGTGAGATACTGACAAATAACAGGCATAGAGAGAGACGGACAGAAAAAAAGAGTGACACAAATGCTGTGACAGACAAAGAGGGATAGATAGGGAGAGACGGACAGGTAGATACAGAGAGACATCGAGCTAGAGACAAAGACAGACTGACAGACACACAGAGACAGAGACACAACGAACGTGAAAGAGGAAAGCCTCTGAAAGAATGTCTCTTTCCATCTCTGACAACAAGAGAAGCAGAGATGGAAAGCACAGTCAGACATAAAGCATATGGCAACATCTTAATCAATGTCAGCTTATAAAAAAGACATTAGGAAGCTGCTCTTGTGATAATTATTAATAAGAACAACATCTTTGTTTAGCCACAGGGTGGCAGAGGAAGATGGCAAAGCCCTCCCTTCTTTGCTGTGTTCTAGAACAGATGTTTTGGGTAAACATTATGGGATTGTGTGTATTGACTGAATGCTTTGATTCCACAAGGTTTCTTTGAGGCCTGTTTAATATGCTTTGAGATATGTAATAGACATTAAGGTTGGATTGGCAGTCTTGCAGTAGTTACTCTGTAATTACTTTTACGAAAACAGCCACCCTCTCCAGTAATATCCACACGGATGGTTCAAAGACAAGCAGCCCATCCAGACTGTCACCAAGGCTCCGGCGCCCAGTGGGGAACGGCCCGCACTCAGCAGGGGCAGGGCATGGGTGGAGGCACGGTGAAGCAATTTGAGGCAGGTTGAGAGGACATGAAGGAACCACAACTTGTGGGTCTTACCCCAGCGCTGAAGACGGCTGCGTTGCCCCCCTCAAGCATCTCCTCCAGCTCCTCATCCGTCGTGGCTTTCCCGGCTGGCCAGACAGGCACACAGATAGGTAGACAGAGAGGCAGAGAGACAGACAGTCAGACAGACAGGCACACAGATAGGTAGACAGAGAAGCAGACAGTTGGACAAAGAGGCAGAAAGACAGACAGTTAGGCAGACACACACACAGACAGGTAGACAGAGAGACAGTTTGACAGAGAGGCAGAGAGACAGACAGTTAGACAGACAGGCACACAGACAGGCAGACAGAGGCAGAGGTTTGAAAAGCAGCAGATCTGCGTGTGTTTGGGTGCTAGGCCCATCCTTCAGCACCAAGCAGGGATGTGCTTAGGAAGAGTTTCCGGGAGGACAACCCAGGAAAGAGGACAGTAGATAATAACCTAGGTGGAAGGAAAATGTCGACAGAATAACCCACCAGAGAGATCCAACAAGAGAGTCCTGCCAGTACTAAGAACAATGTGGGTGTGGGGGAAAGTCATACCCTAGGTTTTTGTTATAAAAAAACATTTTGGCAAAAGTGATGGTTTGCTACAGCAGTGAAGGTAATTTAGTTTTGTGTTTAACCATTGCGGCTTTGCGCTGTCTCGAGGTGTAAAACCCGCAGGCGAAGGTCGAAACTAGTATGTCGAACTCTCGCTATCCCACTGATCGCCTCAGAGCTGAGTGTTAACCAGACTCCCTCTGAAAATAACGCTGTACCGATATGTACGGTGGTGCGGCCTAGCACTGTCTCGAGGTGTAAAACCGGCAGGCGAGGGCCGCGAACAGTATGTCGAAATCGCACCATCCCCTTGAGCGCTTCAGTGTGTTAACCGGAAAATAATAAAATGGAAGCACTCAGAATAGGGTTCATGAATATAAGGTCGCTTTCATCTAAAGCGCTCTTGGTCCATGATCTAATTGTTGATAATAAGATCGACATACTGGGCCTTTGGGAAACCTGGTTAAAACCAGATGAGTTTCTAGCCCTAAACGAAGCTACTCCCCCCAATAACGTTAGCGCCCAAGTATCTAGAGAAGTTAGGAAACGTGGTGGAGTAGCCCTGATATCTAATTCTAAGCTTAATTTAAAGTCAAAGAATAGATATACATTCAGATCTTTTGAGGTGCTTGCGTTCTGCTCCTCAGCTCCCCGACAAGCGAAAGAGTTCAAGTCTCTTTCGTTTTAGCTGTAGTATACTGTTCCCCAGGACCGTATTCACTTTTTGTTGATGAGTTTTCTGATTTTGCAACTGATCTGGCTGCATATGATTATTCAGACAATATTTTGCTTATTGGGGATTTCAACGTTCATGTGAATAATCCATCTGATTCCCTTGCAAGGGCTTTTCTGTCCATTACAGACACGCTAGGCTCGTCCAGCACCCAACTCGGTGGAAACACGCTGGACCTCGTTTTGACCCGTGGTGTAGGCATTTCACAGCTAGTGGTCTCTCCATACACCTCAGCTATATCAGACAATTTTTTGCTCACTTTCCAGGTGGTGGTATCCTGCCCCTGCGACGATCAGCAGGCTACTTTCAGCTGTCGCCGCTTCACACCTGCAACCAATACAGCTATGGCAGATAAGTTACCCTGTTCACTTGCTCCTCTTTGTAACTATAGGGGTTCTGTGGAGTGCCTTACTGATGACCTCAACATTGCCTTCTCTGCTGCCATTGATTCAGTTGCTCCGCTCATAATTAAAAAACGATCATTGAAAAAACCAGCTCCCTGGTTTAATGCAGAAATGCACAAACTGAAGCGAAGCTGCTAAACTTGAGGTCTTTCATCTTGCATGGCAAAACAGTCTTCCCACCTGTAAGGGTTCACTGACTACTGCCAGGAACGCCTACTTTTCCAGTATCATCAACTTCAATAGAAACAATCCCAAGTTTATTTTTGACACGGTGAAGATTCTGATTCAGAAACAGACTGAGACCGTAGGCTCCTCCATCGTTGCAGGAGCATTCATGGATTTCTTTGAGAATAAGATTCAATCGATTAGAGAGGAAATTGATGCTTGCCGTGCAGCTTGTCTTACATATCCTGCGGGGCAGGATGGGGAACTCTGACGCAACTCTCCTGGAGTTCAAGGCATTTCCTCTGGTGGAACTTGAAAGGGTGATAAAGGCATCGATACCAACAACTTGTATGTTGGATCCTCTCCCTTCCAGGGTTCTTAAGGAACTTCTTCCCACGGTGGGGCCTGCAATCCTCTTGCTTATGAATCTCTCGCTTTCAACAGGAATTGTTCCCTCCAATTTCAAGGCTGCGGTGATAAAACTGCTACTCAAAAAGCCTGGCCTAGATCCTGAATTAGTCAGGAACTATCGGCCTATCTCGAACCTGCCCTTCCTGTCCAAGGTACAGGAAAGGATTGTAAGAAAAGCTAATCGTCGATTATCTGACGGGGAACAATCTCTTCGAACCTTCCAGTCGGGGTTCAGGAATCTCCACTCAACTGAAACTGCTGTTACAAGAGTTGTAAATTACATCCTTCTTGCTTTGGATAAAAATACAAGCTCAATGATTGTGCTGCTGGACCTGAGTGCTGCGTTCGACACGATCGACCACAGCACTCTTCTTCACCGTCTTGAGCACTATGTTGGTTTCAGGGGTACGGCTTTTGGTTGGCTTGAATCGTACCTCACAGATAGAACCCAATTTGTGCTCCATGAGAGTTCAGAATCAAAGCACTGCAAACTACGCTTTGGCGTACCACAAGGGTCGGTCCTTGGTCCATTACTTTTTGCAATATACATGCTTCCCTTGGGCAACGTTATCCGCAGCTTCGGAATTAGTTTCCACTGCTACGCGGATGACACCCAGCTCTTCATTACTGTAGATTCAGGGGACTCGGCCCAGATCTGGAGGTTTGAGTTCTGTCTGGCTGCGGTGAAGGACTGGATATCACAAAACTTCCTACAGCTTAACACCGGGAAGACAGAGCTGATAATTATCGCCTCGAAGCGGGACCGGAGAGAGTTTGAGGATGTCTCACTTTGGTTGGATGGCCTCGCCATCCCATAGAGTGCATCTGTCAAAAATCTTGGTGTCCTGTTCGACCCTCAACTGTGCTTTGACCAACATGTTAGAAGTGTAACTAGAATTGCCTTTTTCCATCTGAGAAACATTGCAGGAATCAGACCAATGTTATCTGCAGCAGATGCAGAGACACTGATTCATGCATTTCTTTCATCAAGACTGGATTATTGCAATGCACTGTTCTCGGGACTACCAAACTCTACCACGAAAAGTCTACAGCTTGTACAGAATGCTGCAGCTAGACTGCTGATCAGAACGAGAAGGTTTGATCATATCACACCTATTCTCGCCTCTCTGCACTGGCTACCAATAACTTTCAGATCGGACTTTAAGGTGCTACTGCTAACCTATAAAGCCTTGCATGGATTATCTCCATCCTACCTGAAGGACCTGATCATTCCTTATAGTCCTTCGCGGTCCCTCCGGTCTTCGGGAGCTGGCCTTCTTTCACTGCCGAAGGTTATAAAGAAATCGGCTGGACAGAGGGCGTTTGCCTATCGAGCCCCCTTCCTATGGAATAGGCTGCCACCAGTGCTCAGGGAAGTCTCCTCATGGTTAACCGGCCAGCACCACATCACTATTTTAATATGATGTGCATGTATTTACCTGTATGTCAATTATGGCACCCACTGCACTCCTGACCATCCCTGGAAGAAGGGATCCCCTACTATGCGTTTCTTCTCAAGATTTTTTCTTGCCCTTGTGGGGGCTTGGGTAAAGGGGGGTGTCATAAATATTTCGCCTGTTAAGCCCTTTGAGACTGTAATGGTGATGAAATGCTATACAAATAAATTGAATTGAAAATTGAATTGAACCATTGCGTTTCAAGGCCATAGTGAATATCAATCTCTGACATTGTATTATCATTTGAATGAGATCCAATGAAAACATGGTTTGTCTACACCAGTGTTGGGAGTAACGCGTTACAAAAGGAATGTAATTGCTGTAATGCATTACTTTATGCTGTAACACGGTAAGGCATTACAAAAAAAAGAGGTTATATTTTATTTGCTACAAATCTTAGTAACCCGAAAATTAACTTTACTTAATTAAAGTAAAGTTAATTACTTCCTCTTACTGCTATAGAAGAAGATCACCTCAGTCTGCGTTGAAGCCCAACTCAATGCTGATTGGTCCTCTGTCAGTACCCACTTTTCTCTCTTTACGTTTTTTGTCAGACTAATTTTAAGGTGTTGGTGTCCTTGAAGCAGAGCTAATTTATGGCGTTCATCCCTTGGTCCCGTGAGACACCTGGAGCTAGAATGACTCCTAGGACTCAGACCAACCCAGACTCACTGATCTCCATCTGGAGCTAGAATGACTCCTAGGACTCAGACCAACCCAGACACAATGATCTCCATCTGGAGGTGGAGTGACTCCTAGGACTCAGACCAACCCAGACTTACTGATCTCCATCTGGAGCTAGAGTGACTCCTAGGAGTCAGAGGAACCAACTCAGACTCACTTTTCTCAAGCTGGAGGTAAGGTGGCTCAGAGGGAGGAACCAGACCAACCCAGACTCACTTTTCTCAAGCTGGAGGTAGAGTGGCTCAGAGGGAGGAACCAGACCAACCCAGACTCACTGATCTCCACCTGGAGGTAGAGTGGCTCCCGGGACTAAGACCAACCCATACTCACTGCTCTCCACCTGGAGGTAGAGTGGCTCCAGGGACTCAGACCAACCTAGACTCACTGATATCCAGCTGGAGGTAGAGTGACTCAGACAGGGGAACCAGACCAACCCAGACTCACTGATCTCCAGCTGCCTGGCGATGCGGCCTTTGCTTTTGTCCCTGAAGTCCATCTGAGCCTCGTTGTACTTTGTCATCACCTCCACAAATTTCTTGGCCAGGATAGCGTGCTGAGGAAATAGAAAAATGATGCTGATAAACCAAAGCAGTTTGAACATAAGGCATCATGGAAATCAATAAAAAAAAGCCTTTGATGCCATAAAAGATTCAAAAGCTCCAACAGCAAATAGAGAATTACTTGACATTGAGTGTAAACAGACACTCCCAACACTCTGCCCCTCTGTCACTTATAGTGGGATGTGCTTGTATGCATTTTAAGGAAGGATGCTCTGGACAAAACCAACAGGACACTTTGCTTTAGGGGCATGGGGGAAAGGAGTGTAAGTTGGAGGCAAACAGCAGTGCGTGATCACTATAAACTGGTGAAATGATATCTCTCTTAGTCCAACGATACAAGCCACGACTACTAGCCACAACATGCAAATCTGTTTGGGCTGAAATAGACTAGTAAAAACTATCAGTATTCTCAACACATTCTGGTGCACGCAATCAACATTTAAGTATATTGTTGTTACTGTATATCTTCCTCCAACGTACGAAGATATAATACACTTTTCTTTCTCTTCAAACATGTTTATAACGTAGCGTAACAGAGTATTCCCTTGTTGCTGGTCCCAGACCAGTACATGGAACTAGGACACAAAAGGGTTGTGTTATGAATCCTTTTCCTAGAGTAGGCATTGGAGGATATACTGGACCTGGACTGGTTACGGGTCTGGGCCCTGTTTCCCGACAACGATAGATCCACGCTCGTACGATCATTCTCACGATTACGATGGATCGCAAGATCCATCGTAAATTTCTTTTGAGCGTTTCCTGAAACCCCTCTTAACATGAACGTGTGTTCACCGCACTCACAACATTCGTAGGATTGTAACTGTCTACTGACACGGTGCTGAAATGGGAGACGCAGGAATGTCGCTGGAAAATGGGGTTGAAAAGCGTTAAAATATATCCCCATCAAGGCGAACAGCAGAGTAGCCTATGAAAAGAATAGACTGCAATAATATGAATGCTAAAGATATTAAAACACAATTGATTAGGCCTAGGCCGATATAAGTCCTAATCCTGAATGCCCTGTGCGTACATTTTTTCACGGCATTTCCCCCCCTGAAATAATTCCATATTACAAAAACCAAAAATAGCTTGTGAGACAACTACATTTATCTTAATGTGCTGATTTCTGAAACACGCTTTGCGCAGCAAAGAGAGCCGACTTCATCTGATTCCGGTTTCATTGATTGGCGCACACTCTCTAGTCTAGAATATTTGTAGACATTAAAAATGTAACGTTCCAATCATTCATTATCATTCAAACGCAGAGGCTAGGCATTGACACATGGCTATTGCTGACCCGATTAGGAGAGCTTGGTCTCTGCCCATATTGTTTGGTAGGATGATGTAGGTCTTTTGACATTGCCGAGCCGGTTCGGTTGCAGCTTGGCACGCCCAGCGATTTCACCTTCTTATCTCAAGTTTCCTGTGTAAAACCGAGGGGTTAAAATCCCCCGTTCATCACGGCACAGGCTTTCTTGTTTCACTGGGGAAGACGGGGTTGCTTACGGAGTCTCTGACCTCTTTAGAATAATTTGTATTATTGCATACTCCCGAATGTTTACATTCGGGACACCCGCATGCAATAAGACACCCGCATGCAATAATGAGTGTAGACTACAAACGCGATTAACTATGGTCAGGGATGTTCGTTACTGTCTAGACAGTGTCCAATAAATAGTGAACTTCATCACAGCCTCATCGAAGCGCCTACAGTGCTTAATGCAAACAAACGCAACAAAATTCGCCTGCAGAAATTCTCCGACACCCGCTGTTCTCTCAGAGGGAGAGAGCATGTGCATCTCAAAAGCAACCTCCCACACAAGAGCAATGGAATCATTAGATTTTATTATATGCCTTGTGACGTGGCGTTTGATCGGTACATTTCGGCTGCGCATGTATTTTAAATCAAAAGGGAACGCTAAAGCCTCTGCAACCCAGAGAACCAAAGCCTGGCAGCGGATCGCTGACCGCGTAAATGCGCAAGTTTCATGCCAAAAGCATGATCCTTAATATTTGAGCCATGAATCTATTAATATCCCAGTTAAGCATTCTTAACGTTCCTTCCACATAACCCTTTTCTTCTAAAAAATATGTACTCCGATGGCTCCCAAGCGGTCAGCGGATCAAGTAAAAATGAAGTATAAAAACATCATACAAACTGGTAAGCTTTTCCCACCATGGTATTGGTATATTTTGTCAGTCCAGCATTGAAATTGTCATACCATATTTGTCACTCCTGCATTTTAATAAGCCCTTTTTCAAGCCAATCGTAAAAAGGCTGACAGTCAGCAGACTGGATCTGGCCCTCAAATTTTCTTGCCATTAGACATTAATTCAGGGCGCCCTGGCATGGAGGTATTTGTATGATAGGAAGCCGATGAAAATCTTGGTCCGGACGTGGATGGGTCATCTGAAAGGACTGAGATGTGCTCAGCATCTCCAACATTATAGAGAAAACTACCATTTGCAAAAACGGAGGGCTACGCAAATAGTCTGGAGTGAACTGAGACCAGGTCCTCGATTGGTAGTGTCGGCTATGTAAGGCTGGAGAAGGCTATCTAAATATATTAAAGATTTGCGCGAGAATCTATGTCTCTCCAGCAAAAAGTCATCCAGTTATGCCAAGATGTCGAGCCGTGGTCTTATTAATAGCTCCCGGTGGATTGCACGAATAATTTGCGCTCCGATATCAACAGGCCTCTCGTCAAAAGGGCATGCCATTGTGAACACATGAAATCTGCAGTGAACGCGGGTTTAAATACCCAAAACCGGGTTATGTTCCAAACTTAACCTGCGCAAAACCTGCTCCGACCAGGTTTGATTCAGAGCATATGTTTCTATAGTAACTAACATACCGTGTTCATTTTGGAATGGAAAACCTAGGGTTACTGCAAACCCTGGGTTAACTTACCCGGTTATGTCATAAAACCGGCTTTGTGGAATACCCCTCTGCTCCTCTCTGGTACGTAACCACACATCATCCTCATAAAGACTCACAGACTGACCTGTGATTTACGTATCCGGAGGTCAGCCGAGGCCCTCTCATCTGTGTTGGTCTCCAGCTGCTTTTCAATTGCTAATATACACACACACACACACACACACACACATACAAAATCCCACATGGAGGCACACATGCAAGCGTGCACACACACACACACACACAAACACACACACACACACACACACACACACACACACACACACACACACACACACACACACACACACACACACACACACACACACACACACACACACACACACACACACACACACACAACACAGACACAAACATGCAAGCGTGCACACACAAACACAAACACACACACACACACACACACAAAACCATGCACTTGCACACACACACAGAAGCATGCACGTGCACAGAAACACACACACACACACACAAATACAAATACATGCAAGCGTGCACACAAACACACACAAACAGACATGAATGTGCAACACACACACACACACACACACACACACACACACACACACACACACACACACACACACACACCCACACACACCCACAGTCATTCAAATCAGGAAACAAAGTTTAGAGGTACGGCAGGAGGTTATCAAATATTTATTAGTTGATGTCAATTTTTTTTTGTATATCTCCCGGATGAGGGACTCTACTATATAATATAGTCATTATAAGCCCCCCTTAAACCCTGATTGATTAACATCCAATATCTAGCCCAGGGGTCAGCAAAACACAGTGCCCGCGGGCACCAGGGCGCCCGCAAGGACTATATGAGGGGCCCGCAGGCCTGAAATAGCACAGCTCATTCTTGAACGACTCTTTCCCACCTTTTTTAAGTCATTGTTGATAATTATTGTGAGAAATCATTAACATGATCAGTGTCTTCACATAGATGAGTATCATTAATCAATATTAATAATATATAACTAAAGGCAAACTGAGCAAATTTGTTATTTCAGAAGAGTGTATCAAACTGGGTGCCCTTCGTATGACTCAGTACCCATGAAGTAGCTCTCAGGTTCAAAAAGGTTGGTGACCCCTGATATAGCCGGCCTATTGTATTAGTGTTCGGACAATCAGTATTTTATTATTCAAAATAAACACATTGATCCATTGGGCTAATCCAGGAGTATTCTTTCTAAAATGGAGTCAATAACCAGGAAACGGTTGATATGCAGTGCTACGGTATAACCTGCAGTATATTTGCTTTCCCCCCCACTTTCTACCGGTTGTTAAATAACACAGTAGCTATGGGAACAGAGGAGCGCATACTTTTGAGTTTGTTGCGGGCGTTGTTGGCGGACTTCTTGATCTCATTGGTCAGGGCCTCCAGGTCGTCCTGTGTTTCTGGAGGTCACGAGGGGGACACAGGGGTCACAGAGTCAGAGCAGCGCCACATGGACGATGGAAGACAAATAAACAATGCGATGTGACCGAGGGTCGTGTGGCTCATGCGTTAGTGTGTAGGACTTCATCATGTATTTACTCTTCTCAGAGGTGGGTGCTGACAGGATGGTGGAATAGAGCTTCTTAATGTCTGCAACGCTCGTGTCAATCTTATCGATACTTCCACGGATGTCCTCGATCTGTAACGCACACACACACACACATGCAGACACACTCACAGTTGTACACATACATGGACGCGCACACACACACTCACACACAAACACACACATACACACACACATACACACACACACACACACACACACATGCACACGCACTTACTTACTCTCTCACACACACACACACACACACACACAGACAGACAGGCAGGCAGGCAGGCACACACACACACACACACACACACACACACACACACACACACACACACACACACACACACACACACACACACACACACACACACACACACACACACACACACAAACAAACATACAATTCAGAAACATACTATATCCACCTGGTTCCCAGACTGATTCAGCATTGTGAATATCCTATCATATAAGACCTGTTTTACTGGTTTGTTGTTATTTAAATTGAAAATGACCAGTAGAGTAACATTTCAATATCATGCAACCTTAAAAGCAATAGAATGGAATTGAGGAAAGGACGGATGGAAAAAAGAGAGAAGGATCAAACAAACATTGTCAGTGACCTGAGCAAAGAAATCATCCATAAATGCCTGGTTTTCCACTGGGATCTCCACCTCCTCTCCAGGGTCACTCTTCTGTACGGACCAATCACATGAGAGTTATGACTGCCGTGTGTCGGCCTATTGGCTGTGGTGTACACTACTCAAACTACTACAACTACTAAGTAATCAATGACAACCCTTTGCTTCAGAACAGAGAGGTGTCCCCCCCCCCCCCAGCAGCCAGGGTCCGGTCACTGCTCCGCTCCGTCACATAAACATATTGTACAGTTGAACACGTACCTCCTTCAGCTGGGCCAATCTGTCTTTCATTTTGATACTTGTTTGGTGTCTGAGTTAAGTACAAGTAAAACGCTGGAAGGCAACGCGCTAATCTAGGCCTACAAACGGCTCTAAAATGGCCCCCAAATGAGCTGTGGTCCAGTAATTAGCCTGAATCAATCCAGAGAGCTGAAAGAGGTGTTCCAATGGGAGAAAAACAAAAGAGGTGAAGCACAAATTAAAAAATGCATCCAGGAATAAAAGGTATTGTCGTTGTAACACTGCTCTATTCCTGCAAACTCCACCGCACTGTCTCTACAGTCAATATGGCAGCCGCCCCTCTAACCTGCTGCTACTAAGCCTCTCTCCTCTAAGAACAGATTAAGACAACCGTCGTCCACATGGTGTGTGTGTCTGAGGGTGTGTGTGTCTGAGGGTGTGTGTGTGTGTGTGTGTGTGTGTGAGCGTGTCTGTGGGTGCATGTGGGGGGGAGGGGGAGGATGGGGGGCACCACAGATCCTACTTCCTTCTTATTAATCTCATGCATGCTCAAAGGCGGTGACAATTCATTATTGTACTTGAGAGACATTTGTGTGGTGAACAGCTCTTATGTTAACACTCACATGTCCCTCTGTGCAGAGGCTGCTACGATACTCCAAGGGCCATCAATAGACAGACAGACGGATTAATTGACATGAAAGTACTTGTTGACTGTTATTCCATTCCACAGGACAATCAGCAACCCATAATAAATAAAAAAAATGCATGTCAACATCAATATCATATCGTCCAATGCCTGTGCCACAATCAGCGACGAGCAGGGTCTGTCTGCGTCCTGCAAGACGGAGGCGTAACTTGTAGTAGGCGCAACTTGTAGTAGGCGTAACTTGTAGTAGGAGGCGTAACTTGCAGTAGGAGGAGGCGTGTCTTGTACTTATCTAAATCGCGGTCCACGTGAGCTCTTCCTTGAAGTCGAAGTCTGATCATGTCGGTAAGTAAAAAGAAGTGGATTAACAAGAATGAATGTTTTGTTTTTACAAGCTTATTGAACTCTAGAAATAGGGCAGACTACTTGTGGTTGTGCTGCTGTTTAACATTCTTTACGAAATGTTGGAACGCTAAGGCCTACTGTTTTAACATTGAAAGAAATCTCAGCTTTCGCCAAAGTCTTATAGACGTTACAGTGTTCAGTTCAGTGGTTCAGTTCCTTTATTTCTGGGGTGTCAAACTCATTTTCAGCACGGCCACATGAGCATTATGTTTTTCCTCAAAGGGCCGCCATGTCTCGTCTACATGCGTGACCACAAACTGTCTGGTTTCTGGCCATATCAATCACAGTCCCAATACGTCTGTGTTCTAACTTCCTCACCACTTCATCTCGTCTTCCTTTCCTGTTGCTAAACGGTTCAGTTTTGCACCATAGTTGAGTTCAATAGTGACATGCAGTGCATGTGGACCTGCCAGTTTTGTGTTGCGGAATTGCAATATTATTGAAGTGAATGATTAAAACTGATTTCAAGCAGGCCAAAGAGCTGCAATTATTATTCAAGCGTTTGGGATCAGGCCGCATGAAATGATGTGATGGGGTGGTTTCAACCCTGGACCATATGTTTGACACCCCTGCTTTATGTTATAAGGTCATGTTCATGTGGACCTTATGCTAGGACAGTCACATGCATATGCCATCATAAAGACAAGATGATAGTGAGGGCATCAGGGGTTTACTGTTTCTTTCTAATTGGTTGCACAATACACGGAGATCTTGCACAAAGGATAAATCCTGGAGAATGGACAGAGAAAACTGGGTACCATTTTGAGGTAAGTGATATTCATTTGTATCAAGCTTTAAAGCCTGCATTTTTTTGCAATAGCAAACTTCAATTGGCACCATTGCAATAAATGCTGATGGTGGTATTATTCTGTTAGAAGTTTCCTCGGCCAACCAGTGGGAATGACTGTGGAGTCTTTATGATAATGGTAAGGCATGTTTTCATGCCTTGCTGTCATTCGTGTGTTCACCCATTCATGTTTTCCTTGTTTGTTGTTTTTTTTGCAGTTGACCTTGTATGTTGCACTTGATGCTCCCTTCGACTACACCATAGTAAGGAAGGATCATATATGTTTAGTGTGATGGAATTTATAATAGCTACATATTTAAAGATGTCATAAGTCTATGTTTAGGTTGATATGCCAGCACTTAGGAGGTGGTGGTGTATTATGCTGATGGAGAACTTCTAACTGGACAAGTTCTTATTTAACATTAGGGCATTTACAGATTCTCACATGATTCAACCTTTAATAGCAGGATTCATGCTTCAAGTCATTGCATTTCTGATATTTTTGGCATTTTCCACTCTTATCTCCCTCCACTACCTCATTTAGCCATGGCAAGCTTTTTGCACACTCGACCAATGAATCCATGGATCTCCTAAAAGGTCATCGGCAGCCTGTGATGTGTCTGAGGAAGCACACGTTAGAGGAGAAGGATGTAATAGGTTGCCTTTCATAGAATTTCTGGTCATAAACACAGATGATGGTTGCGTTTACATTTGATGGATGAAATAGTAGACATTGTGACAAGAAGATTATTGGCTTTTATTAGTAACACCTGTGCTTACCTTGCTACTTCCTGGAAAACTGGCTGCTGCAACATGGGTCCATAATTAAAATAGTATGAACACACTATACTGACTTTTGCACGTAGAATCACTGCCATCAACAGTAAGACTTAGCCAGGCAGTGCCTCCTAGTGGCTCCACATTTCGTTCCACCACATACGAAGTGAAAGTGGATGGTCATATCAGGATAAGTAAGACCCCCCTCATAACATACACAGCACCCTGGCCCCCCTAACCTGTTATTACCAGTAAGATCCCCCCCATCATACAGTACACTACCCCCCCACCCCTGCCACAACAGCTCTGCCCATCCTCAGTAAGCCCCCCCGCCTTTCATTCTTCGTAAATTAGTCCCATCGTCCACCACCCTACTCCCTTCTGTATCGAAACCCCCATGTTGTATTCCCTTGAATCTGAAACTATTGTACAAAGTGCAATTCACAATAAACATGAAAATACCTGTTGTAACTCTGCCTTTGTATTCTATCAGGCCATGAGCGTGGAAGAGCAAGACCCCAAGTTCAGTTTTCTTTGTTATCATCAAATAAGCTTTCTACTGCCAAAGCATCACAAAATGCCAACAAGTTTGTGTTGTCTGTTTCAGGCTTTGAGAATGGACGAATAAGAGGCGCCAACTAAATGTATTCAATACAATTATTTGAATTATTATTATTATTGTCTTTTTTTTTACCGATGCATATGCATTTCTTAAATGCATATTCTTAAATGCATATGCATTTCTTAAATGCACATTCACGTAAGCCAGTAAGGCTATGATTAAGCTAATCAAGAGCATATTTTTAAATGAGCGGGTCGGTGCATTATTTTTATATAAAGGCCTAATATTTGAGGTCCGAGTTGCGGTCATTTATGTACCCGCGCACAACTGCTACATACAGATCACTTCCGCGATTTATAAAAATACTAGACACGCCTCCTACTTCTGCGATTTGGAAAAGTACAAGACACGCCTCCTACTACAAGTTACGCCTACTACAAGTCACACTTCGCGATTACACGAGGACGCTTGCGGGTGAAAACGACAAAATATTTTATCGGAAGTGCCTTTCGTTTAGACGGTGACGGCGTTTTTGGGGCATGAAAACGCATAAATCTGAAACCCCCCTCCAGAGTGGAAAAGTTGAAAACGCTCCGCCGTAGCGTTTCCGTCTAAACTGCCAAGACGCAAAACACTGCTCAGATCTGCTCACGTCGCGTACGCGTTTACGTCACATACATGTGCCAGTACAAGGAAATAAACAAACATGTCCGATTATTTCCATGCGTCGGACCTTCAAGCTGCTCTGGCAGCTCTAACAAGCATACAGGAGTATTTCCACGAAATGTACAGGATATTTACAGATAGTATTACTGAACATAGAAGGATCTTTTTGGTTTTTGCGGCACGGATAAGAGAAGGAAGATTCTACGCATGCGCTCAGACATGGCGGTGTTGTGTGATAGTCTATCACAGCACCACCTAGCAGCCTGGCATGCATACCCAATCGAATTCCACACACTTTTGCGTCACCGTATGCACGCAGATTTCCTCCCGAAAACGCTCGTCTAAACGCGGAATAAAAAGTGAAGACGCAACGCCACTTTTGCGTCTTCTGTTCAGACCGGCATCGTGTAAACGTAGCCTTAGAAAAGTACAAGACACGCATCCTACTACAAGTTACGCCTACTATAAGTCACGCCTCCGTCTTTCAGGACGCAGATGGATACTATTGTCAGCGACAGACTATCGTAATGGGTCGGCCATAATTGTAGTCTATATACATACACCACCAGATGGCATTGTTTACCCAATTGTGCATTGGAATTTTTGTTCCAGATGGTGTCATGCAGAAGTTAAGTTTAGAAGATAATTCACCATGGAAATTAGTGGTTGAGGTGTAGGATACAAATTGTTAGTGTTACCATCGAGGTAGAGGACGACATGTTGATACCATGCTAAACTAGACTGCTTGGGTTTGGTTGGTTCAGTTAAATCAAGGTGTATACAATAATCCTTTTCATAGAGAACTTGTTCGAAAATACAAGATCTACTTGTTGAGCTCATCATCTCATCCAGTTTCAAATGTGTTTTTATGAATGTAGTGTTCGCTGACACCACTGGGAGGATCTAACAAGTACCATATAGCAGAACCTACATTGCCCTTCCCCATTTTAAGATGTAGATGTATTGGTATGACCTCTAGTGACAACAACAAACAACATATGTGGGTGGAAAAGGCTAATGATAATATAAATATTTTGATATAAGCTAATATTGTTTGTTTACAATTAGTTCATATACAAAAGATTGTGCTCTTTCAATCCTTCATTAAGAACCCCCTTTACGTGACTTTTCTTTCTTTCATGTTTATTTCGAATATGTAGACAAAACAACAATAAAGCCATTCAAGAATGAATAAAAATAAAATAAATAATAATAGTAATAGTAAAAATAAAAAGCAAAAAGTAACAAGAAATAAAAATATACATTAATGTAAACATATCCGAAAAGGAGTGAGAAGAAGTAAAAACGTATGTACTCCCACCCCTCTTATTACTTACTCTTTATGTTTAATAATAATAATAATAAATGTATATAAAAATGTTATGTTGTATAAATAAATATACAGATGTAAGTAAGTACATATACTGTATATATCTACAACATACATTTAACAAGAAACAGTATGAATGTGACGCAACAGCGTGTATACACAGTATACCTATACATACATACACAAACCTACTGACTCTTGCAGTTCACTATATCCTGTGAACAATACATTTTTGTACATTCTTTTAAAAACTTTTCATGGTGGAATTTTTCATCTGAATTTTAAAATTGAGTTCTCTCCTCAAACTATGCCCCCCCTCACGTTCACTAAACATGTTTTGAATGTTCACACTTCTCAGCCTCCCTGGTAAAGTCTACTCCAAGGTGCTGGAAAGGAGGGTTCGGCCGATCGTCGAACCTCAGATTGAAGAGGAACAATGCGGTTTTCGCCCCGGACGTGGAACTACGGACCAGCTCTTCACTCTCGCAAGGATCCTGGAGGGGGCCTGGGAGTATGCCCATCCGGTCTACATGTGTTTTGTGGATCTGGAGAAGGCGTATGACCGGGTCCCCCGGGAGAAACTGTGGGAGGTGCTGCGGGAGTATGGGATAAGGGGGCCTATCCTCAGGGCCATCCAATCCCTGTACTCCCAAAGCGAGAGCTGTGTTCGCGTCCTCGGCAGCCAGTCAGTTTCGTTCTCGGTGGGTGCTGGGCTCCGCCAGGGCTGCGCCTTGTCACCAATCCTGTTTGTGATATACATGGACAGGATATCGAGGCGTAGTCGTGGTGGGGAGGGGTTGCAGTTCGGTGGTCTGAGGATCTCGTCACTGCTTTTTGCAGATGATGTGGTCCTCATGGGATCATCGGCCTGTGACCTTCAGCACTCACTGGATCGGCTGGCGGCCGAGTGTGAAGCGGCTGGGATGAGGATCAGCACCGCTAAATCTGAGGCCATGACTCTTAGCAGGAAACCGATGGATTGCTTACTCCGGGTAGGAAATGAGTCCTTAGCCCAAGTGAAGGAGTTCAAGTACCTCGGGGTCTGTTTCGCGAGTGAGGGTACTATGGAACGTGAGATTGGCCGGAGAATCGGAGCAGCGGGGGCGGTATTGCGTTCGCTTTACCGCACCGTTGTAACGAAAAGAGAGCTGAGCCGCAAGGCAAAGCTCTCGATCTACCGGTCGATCTTCGTTCCTATCCTCACCTATGGTCATGAGGGCTGGGTGATGACCGAAAGGACGAGATCGCGGGTACAAGCGGCCGAGATGAGTTTTCTCAGAAGGGTGGTTGGCGTCTCCCTTAGGGATAGGGTGAGAAGCTCAGCCATCCGTGAGGAACTCGGATTAGAGCCGCTGCTCCTTTACTTAGAAAGGAGTCAGCTGAGGTGGTTCGGGCATCTGGTAAGGATGCCCACTGGGCGCCTTCCTTGGGAGGTGTTTCAGGCACGTCCAGTGGGGAGGAGACCTCGGGGAAGACCCAGGACTAGGTGGAGAGATTATATCTCAACACTGGCCTGGGAACGCCTCGGGATCCCCCCGTCAGAGTTGGTCAATGTGGCCCGGGAAAGGGAAGTCTGGGGCCCCCTGCTTGAGCTGCTCCCCCCGCGACCCGACCCCGGATAAGCGGAAGAAAATGAGATGAGATGAGATGAGACATTCTTTTAAAAACTTTTCATGGTGGAATTTCTCATCTGAATTTTAAAATTGAGTTCTCTCCTCAAACTATGCCCCCCCTCACGTTCACTAAACATGTTTTGAATGTTCAATGGTAACAAAGGTTCCTAGCCCTGTACATAGTTATTGCTGTTTGATATGAGACGATGTCTGTGAATTTTAATAATTTAGACTGTAAAAATAGTGGATTGGTATGTTCCAGATAGCCGACCTTGTGAATGATCCTTACCGCTCTTTTTTGTAAAATGATTAGTGACTGTAATGAACTTTTGTAATTGTTACCCCAGACTTCAGTACAGTAGTTTAAATATGGCAAGACTAAAGAACAGTAGAGAGTGTGAAGTGATTTATGATCCAGAACCTGCTTTGCTTTATTTATGACTGCCATACTTCTTGCAACTTTGTATTGCAGTCATAAATAAAGCTCCTCGCTTTGTATCAAGAAATCCGTTATATTTATATTCTATTCATTGTTATTAATTAGTTATATTGTGAGATGCCCAAAGTATTTGTTGAACAATTTCCATGACTACATTTGCTATGATTGCAGCTTTATAATAAAAGATGATAAAATAATCTGTAGCATAATATAAAATAAGAAAATGTACCTGTAAAAAGCTTTCCTCTGTTGCAGCTGAGCCTGGCTCTGTTTAGTTCTTATCTGTTATGTTAAAGGACTCCATTGGAAATGCTAAGCTTAAAGCAGTGTGTTTGTTGAGTATACAGGTTAGTGTACTGGAATCAGTATGAAGTGACTCATTGATTCACAAGAAGTATATAATGTCCAACAGGGAGATCTAATGAGCCATATATAACAGTCCTAATCTCAGCAGATATAGGCTATCTCCTCCATGAGTGACACCAGGCACTATTCTTCACATAGCATCTGAAGTCCAGCTTCAATGCCTCCACACCCAGCACTCCTCCTTTAGCAGTCTACCGCTGTTTCTCTGATGCTAGGGGGGACTCCTGGAAGGATGGAAATGAAATGATGTTGAGTTAAGGTTCCATTATATATATTTGTTCTTTATCTATTATTTCCTAAATTAATCTTAATTCCATGTGACCTTGTTCCCAGGCATTCTCACTGGGCCTGGAAACTCAGAGGGATATCCAACCATTTCCATTAAACGTTTCGGATAAATGTATTTCAAATTGTCCTATTTATTCTCCTTGTCTTTGTTGTGGTTTTTCTGCACATGTTCTCATTCTTCTGGCTCGGGGGGAATGTTAACTGAGCAGCTCATTAAAAATGAATGGACATTCATTGGGTAAGCCTCCCTCAGCCTATATGCCATAGATGTCTGCTCTGGCATCTTCTGCTTTGGATACCTTGCATGATTACGAAGCCCTTGCCATCAAATATTCTACTACTAGGTACTACTTGGTCTTGAATATTAATATATTGAATAAGGAGGGAGAGCAGGTCCACATCAGGCAATAGGAGATGTGCCTCCAAGACCCCGTACTGTTCCCAATGCAGCCCACATGGCAGCTCTGCATGGCTGACACCACCTGATCTGCATGGCTGACACCACCTGCTCTGCATGGCTGAAAGCACCTGCTCTGCATGGCTGACACCAGCAGCTATGCATGGCTGACACCACCAGCTCTGCATCACTTCACCACCAGCTCTGCATGGCTGACACCACCAGCTCTGCATGGCTGACACCACCGGCTCTGCATGGCTGACACCAGCAGCTATGCATGGCTGACACCACCAGCTCTGCATCACTTCACCACCAGCTCTGCATGGCTGACACCACCTGCTCTGCATGGCTGACACCAGCTATGCATGGCTGACACCACCAGCTCTGCATCACTTCACCACCAGCTCTGCATGGCTGACACCACCTGCTCTGCATGGCTGACACCACCAGCTCTGAATGGCTACACCATCTTCACTGATGGTTGACGCAACCAGCTCTGCATGGCTAACACCACATGTGGTTCGTGAATGCACACCATGTGGTGGCACAAGGGTTGTGGATGATGCCTTCTCTATGTGAACATGGCCAGCCCATGACACGTTGCCGACATATTGTACATCTCATGTGTGCACGTTGACCTCACCTGTCATGTGAATGCTTCATGGATTTTAAGTCGACTTATTTAAAATGGGATTTAAATAATAATATTACTGGCTGTATCATGTATCCTTAACTCATATTGATCTCTCTAGTAGTCTGTTGGAAGAGTGAGTAGGAGAGGAGACTTTACACTCTACTCTCGGCTTCCATCATCCCTTAATCCATCCATTCATCATCCATCCATCTGTTCATCATCCATCCATCCATCATCATCCCTCTATCCATTCATCCTTCATCCATCAATTATATTGTATATATAAGTGCAGGAGCAGGCTTGTGGAGAGCTGACCAACTCAGAGACACACCATTGCTATGCGCTGCCCCCCCCCCCCCTACCGCTCTTCTGTAATTCTGTGGTGAACAAATGGATAGGAACACATGCATACCCAGTGTACATGCAAATTACATTAAGCATGTAAGAATTTTTTTTTTTTAATTGGCAACATTTCCAACATTTTTGTTTCTCTCACACACATAGCCTACACACACAATCACACATGCAAACACACAAAACCAGACTCTCACACAGGGGTCAGATGGGTTAAAAATTATATAATCTGAATATTCGATTTTGCAATTCAGATATGCACATACTATATTGAACAGCGTGTTTTTGTGAATCTGGCTATTACTATGTGAACGTGTGCATGTGCTATGTGAATGTGTGTGCGTTTGTCTGTCTGTGTGTTTGTTTTTTTATGTGTCTGTCTGCAAGTGTGCGTCTGTGAGTTTAGATAAGGTGCGGGCACATCAAATATTGATGTGCTAAAAGCATAAAACTGCAAGGCCATGAGTTCCCTTTGAAATTAAACGCCTCATATCGACTTGTTGTGAATATTCCAGTCTAATCACTAAAATGTATTGCTACATCTTGACATTCAGCTCTTCTGAAAGGTTTGGAATAGACGATTTACAGACAACGTATTGGTTATCTCCCCCAGACTCTTCCCATTTCCACTGCACATGCATCATTATTTGACAAAAATAGTGGGACCAATGAGAGCTAGCATAAAGGCAGCTAACGCACCAAGAGATGAGCTGAATGGCGCCGTAAAAAAGGGCACTATGTTAAAGAATGAGGTGTTTCCTGAGGCCATTGCCTCCGGACGCTGCAGCTCTTTCTGCTTCAAGGCCTCGCTGCTCTTCTGCACTCCACTGCTTCAGTTTGGCTCTCTCATTGTTGACGTCATGGGCAGTGTCCAAGTCTGGGTGTGTGTGTGTGCGTGCATGTATGTGTGCAAATGGAAAACATGTGCACCGTATTTTAGGAAAGACAAGCCATTTACTTTTGACAGTTATGTGGGATTATTAGACTTGGAAGCAGCGAGGAACGAGCTGATACTAAACATCAAGTAGATAACAGCATTGTCTACTTCATGATTAATTGATGATTCCCGAAGTTTGTTGTGTGCATTATTTCTATATTCATTGAGTATGCTTTTAAAAGGTGACTTGGTAATTGTATTAACTTTGTGGAAGTGAGAGAAGGGAATATGTTTGAGTGCTTGACGTTTGTGTCTGTGAAAGCATATATGTCTGTGTGTATGTGCATTTAAATGTGGTGTTTTGTTACCAACAGCACCAGACAATATAAATCGCTTTGTCTGCTAGCTTGTGCAACATTTTTATCATTAAAAATTGACACACTTGTCCAGAGGCGAGTGTGTCTGCAACATCCAATTATCCTCCTGACATCGCCAGACCAATTTGGAAATTCTCATTATTCCAGAACCTCTCAGTACACTGGGATGTCCAACGGGCGCAGACCCACACGCCTCTGGACAAAATTGGACAGACCAACAACCAAGCAGAGAAATTGAGCGCGGGTCACACCAGTGGCAGCCATCTTGGTTGTTTATGACAATGCCTCAGCTGCGATCCCATAGGGCGCTCCTCTGTACAGCCATTGTATTAATCCCGCCTCAAACTGGATAAAGGATTGTGATTGGCCTGACCCGGGCCAGGTCTGCTGGAAGTCAGTCAGAGCGGGAGGGTTAAGGTTGAATCCCATTACTTGGCTCGCTTCAAAATCTCAACCTTAACCCTCGCTGTTGTGCGTTCACGCACCGTGGAGCCATGTCCCAATACCAGTTTAAAGGTAGCTTAAGGGGTAGGGGGAGGGCTAACATCCCCTCAAAATTGAGATTTTCGATGGGCACCCTCAAAGCACTTCAGTTCTGACTTGCTCCCACAATACCTTGCGAGGAAACGGAAAATCAAGAAATATCCTAGACAAGATGGAGGGCGAAAAGATGCGACAGGATTGGAAAAACACAAATGTAAGTGTTTTCTCTGTAATTAACTAGTAATTATTTTATTAATTATACTCTGCAGCCCGGCCGCAGACTCTCGGAAGATCGCGAAAGTCTGTGGCCGACTTTCGCGGAAGATCGCGAAAGTCCGACTCTCGCGGGCCGCCCGACCCCGGTTCTCGGCCGGGCTGCAGAGCCCGATCACGGGCTCTGCAGCCCGGCCGTCGACCGGGCTGCAGACCGGGCTGCATACGACCGGGCTGGATATCATGTCGTATGATATCCAGATCTTCCATGTTCTAGTGACTCCAGGTTAAAAATAAGCTTTATACTAATATATTATATTAGTAATATTCTATAAGTAATATTATATATACTAATATATTATATTATATTAGTAATATTCTATAAGTATTATTATACTAATATATTATATTATATTAGTAATATTACATGGTTAATCAATGTATTTTTTGGCAGTACTATATTGTGTACATAGCTATTATATATTGTACATAACATATGGCCATATCAACCAGTTCTGGCATATAATTCATATTTCCTTCTTATTCGTTTTCTTTCAGGACTTCGTTGAGTCCACTGCCACCAGTTCCCCCACCTCTCCCTCATGCTCCTCCACCCCAGGCACCTCTTCCACCACCCCAGACACCCCTTCCAAGAGGAGAGTGCCAGGGGGCAGGCGAGGCATGAGGAGAGCGAGGCAAAGTTGGCGGAATGGTGGAGAAGATGTGATTCTCCACCATTCTCTCAAAAGCTGAGAGAGAGTGTGTGTGTGTGTGTGTATTTTTAGGTGTGCGTGTGTGTGTATTTTTAGATGCGTGTGTGTGTATTTTTAGATGTGTGGTTCAGTGTTTCTTATTTAAATAAAGTGTTTCTTCTAAAGTGTTCTTGTTCATAACCGATTATTATCTAAGGGTGCACTCACACTAGGCCATCTGGCCGTGGCCGTGGCCGTTTTAGCACCTAACCGTGCTCAAGTCTGCCAGTGTGAGTGTGGCCAGTCTGGCCAGGCCGGGCCAATTTGGCCACTTGGGAGAGGTGTGCTGCTACGGCACGGGCCGCTACGGTACAGATGCTAATGAGCCGACACGCGCTACGCAACCATGCCATTGTAGCGCCACGCGCTACAATGGCAGCCAGTCTGTCTCTTGTAACATTACCAGGGGTCTGGTTATCTGCTAGGGGGCACGGGGAGGCCATGATGACGTCACAGGGTAGGGTTGTCCCATTTGGTAGGGGATCGCAATGAGGGGTAGCAATGAGCATGAACAATGAGGGTTAGGGTTGAGATGTAGGGTTGAGACAGTGAGCAAAGAAACGGGATTGGGCCTAAGTGTACCACAATTTCCTTGGGCACGGCCGTTTCTGCCAGTCCACGGCGTTCCTTCAATCACCCTCCCTCCCCTTAAATGTGAGATATGCTGGCAGTTAAAGAAACCACTCTATTTAATCTTAAAGCCTGTGTGTAGATGCTTATGCTGCAAGCATTGTGTGTGTGTGTGTGTGTGTGTGTGTGTGTGTGTGTGTGTGTGTGTGTGTGTGTGTGTCTATATGGTGGCCTCCATCATCCCAAACACACACACACACACACACACACACATCATCATCAATACAGGCAAGAAAATATTTATTTATTTTTCTTTGCCTGTATTGATGAACTATTTCATTTCTAGTAATGTTTTGGCCAAATATTGTTACTATACAAACGAACAGTGCTCCGCCTCCCCGCAACCTTCTATTGATTGAGTCTAAAACTTTCTCAACAATTCAGCCAATCAAAGTACTGCAGAAGGTAGCAATCGGGTTGCAATGGCCCATGGGTAAACAAATGAGCACCGCCATACAAGCCATTCGCCATTCTTTTTTTCTACATCACAATTGCATGCTTTAATAAAGTATTGTTTTACCTACCATTACGAGTCTCGTTTGGTTTAGTAGGGAATTCGCACAATGGCGCTGCTGCTGCTTGCTTATGGTTGGTTCAGACTACGCGATTTCAGCCCGATTTTTCCCCGATTCGTTCGTCGCAGACAAATTTGAGAGTGGTACACGATTTTTAAAAGTCGGCGACGAGACGAGGTCTTGTAATGTGACATGCTTGCGATCTACACTTTTTTCGTCTCCATTGTTGACATGGAGGGAATCCCGCGAACTGCTGGAGAACACTGGCCGTGTTTACCAACTAGTAAAGAACGAACTAGTAAAGTAAAGACTAGTAGAGATGCGCGGTTGGCGGTCATATCCCCGGACACCGTGGATAATCCACGGGTTGGGTGGATGGCTTGAAAAAAGTGGAATTGCGGGCGGGTCGCAGTTGAAATAAATAAATGAATAAGTAGGTTAACATATTGACTAGACAAACGGCAAACTGACAAATTATATTTTTCTATAATCTCCCTGCTTCTGAAATCTCCGCCCAGCGCTCGTCCGCTGGTTTTCCATAAGCATTCCACTGTGCGATCATCCCTGCACATGCCCTCACACATTGTTGAAATCATATGCTGGATGCTTTATTCTTTCTATGTGGCTTTTAGTTAATGATCGGGCTATAATAAGACCATGTTGGCTATGTTCGCTGACAACAGGGGACATTTCATGTGGTTGGACATTTTAGCGAGCCAACAGGCTTTTTGTCGGGACGCGGAACACGCAACTCAAAATCGGGATGACATTACAGCTCAACCACGGATCTAGACTTCACTGCACTACGCAGAGGACCGCCATCATAATGCCTAGTATAGGAACTCGGGATCCATTGTTATTAACACTTTGTTGCTGCGTTCACGCTGCGTGAACCACTGCATTAAACACGACCAAAGTTTCTACAGTCAAATCCAAAAGCCATCTATAAAAATGATTGCGATGATGATGAGGATTATGATGATGATGACAATGAAGAAAGTTATTATGATGATTCAGTGTTTACTATGCGGTGACAACCCATTATTTGGATCACAACGGTGCTGCAGCGCGCCGTTTCCTATTGGTGATAGGGGCGGCAATTGACGCGAGTGAAATTCGCACCGCAACGCTTTCGGCACGGCTTTAGGATGATGAGGTGTCATGCGCTGTTCAACACATGCACGCGCATTTGGCCCCCCCACCAATGAAATCATTCCGGCGCCACAGATTTTATATGTTTTAGATTATGCTAAAGACAACTTTTAACGCATCAAAATACAGTTGTGTTGATTTGTTTTATCATAGATAGATCAGACAAGAGTGAATATCTGCACTACCAGGGCACACTGGTGATATATCACTGCTGTTAAAGTCAGAGTGGGGTTCAATGTCAGCTAATTGTAAAGTTAGTATCCCAAATGCTGTCTAATCTACCCCAAAACAGTGCCGAGAGAGAGCCGAGCCAAGGTTAATGGGGTTTTAGTTAACCGGATGGTGTACAGATCGCACGGGATATAAATGGCATTGGATGAACGATCTGACTAAGTTTAGGGTTAAGGCATGAACTTAAGTGTTTCCCATACATCAAAGTGCTTGGTCAAAGGTGGTAAAAGGATACACCCTCGGCCTCTGCCTATACATTTGCTGCAGACATGGAAGAAGCCATCATAACAGTTGAGAAAACTAGCTGGGACAGATGTTTCATTTGTCGGCAGGACACGAGGAAAAACTCATTCAGCCGAGTTTATTCAACAGAGAGCACGATCATACTGGTTATGATACCATTGCAAGAAATGTTCCATTATTTCATAAGATCAATGCTCTCCCTATCTTACTTAGTCCAACCCGACTAGATGAAGGTGATGGCATAGAAAGCACATTGACAAGAAACAGCAAAATATCATTCAAGCTGTAAACTTATGTTCAACAACACAAAGCTGGAAAGGGCCCAAAAGAGAGCATCTACTGCTGCTGAAGACACTGAAGATACCAAAGATATCCATGCCAAGAGGCTAAGAGGATCCCAGCCCTCGAAAGCTTTGTGCTTCATCTGTGAAGATGAGAGTGCAACGTCCCCCTAAGAGAAGCAAGCAATGACAATGAAACTTAATGAAAGAGTCAACCCGGTATCACGCGATTGCGTGCTCCTGCGCACGAACGTTAATCTATTGAAGCGTGTTCCAGAGCACGATAGTCAGACTTTTTGCGTGGTACACAGAACGAAATGTAAACCAATGCATTCTGAATGGGAGTGTTCTCAGACAATTAACGTGCTCCACAAAACGGTACGAGAGAGCGAAAGAGAGAGAGGGAGGGACAGAGAGAGAGAGAGAGAGAGAGAGAGAGAGAGAGAGAGAGAGAGAGAGAGAGAGGGAGAGAGAGAGAGAGAGAGAGAGCGAGAGAGAGGCTTCAGAAAGGGTGTGCGCAGATAGCACAGTGTACCCTAGTTATGTTTATGCCAAAACCACAAATGCTATATATATATTGCCTAATTATATATATTGCCTATTTATATATGTATAGGCTATATATATAATTAGGCTATAATTATATTATTTAGCGAGTAATGAGACAATCCATAGCCAAATTGTCGAAGATGCCCGAGAATCTCCGGGGATATCAGCATGGGAAATCGGCGAATCAGACCCATGAACCTATAAAGAAAGACGTCATCTCAAGCGGGAGAGAACGTTTGCGGTGCTGGTTTGTGTCACGTAAGTACAGGGCTCTCGTGTCTCATGCATTCGCGTGAGACACACGCAATTCAACCCATGCACACGCTCGAACCATGGTCTCACGAAAATACGTGACACTGTCACGTTATTTGATCTATTGAAACGTGATCAGGGACACGTAGGCCTATTTTCAAAATGTTGTATTTCAATTGGAAGTAGGCTATTTGTCGTGTCACTAAGCATGACTTCCAAACAAAGGTTCTGTTCAGGAGCGTTCTCCCTAACGTCCCTTATGGAGCTCCGTAGAGATCATTCATTGTTGAAAATTGTCTGTGATAACTATCAAATGACAGCTTTTGGCCACCCGTTTCTACTTAAAATTGTCTGTGATAACTAACAATATGACAGCTTTTGGCCACCCGTTTCTACTTTCACCTTTGATAGCCTACTGAGAAATTGTGACAATGCACATATATTAAATGGGTGCGCTGCTCGGTAGGCAAACCGCGAAGGAAAAAAGGGTAGCTGCCTCATCTGTTCTTTTTAGAATTGTATGTCTTGATGTTTATTTTATCTATTCTCTTGTTTTTGGCTATGTGAATGAACGTCCGCGTCGATGCCTCGATCGCAAGTCCAGTGTCGCGAGCGGACGTTGCCATGACATCTAGAAATCATACCGTATTTAATGGGTTGTAGTGAGTGTAACATAATTCACCGACAGTATGTTGTTATGTTTTGTTCTTTCAATTGTGTTAGGCATGTCGTTTACTGTCTTGGTGGTTCAGGGATCGCTGTCCCTAAAGATTACGAGCGTCTCATGACGTCAGAGCCCATGCGGGATTTGTTTACATTCAGCACGTTTTGATTTCCTGTTTCTCTTACTAAATAAACGAGTCACACAACTGTGTGCTCAACGTGCAAAATTGTATCCCTCACTTATTGCAATTTCCACAGGGTTATCATTAATATTGATGTGTAGGGGTTGATTATAACTCGTGAATAATATTGTTTAGACCACCTGGGGGAATACGCGTGTTCTGATTGGCTGCAGTGCGTGCATTATCTCCTGATATAGCCCTACAGACACCTGGGCCCCGTTTCCCGAAAGCGTCGTTAGCCTAAGTGGATCGTGAAGTGCGTCGAAAGGGCATCGTAGAGTTTTCACCGCGTTTCCCGAAAGCATCGTTGGGAACGAACGTCTTGAAAACGCTCGTAGTTAACGAGTACTCCAGGGGTGCTCGTAGGTACTCGTAGGACGCTCGTAGGTACTCGTAGGACGCTAACGCCCCGTGCCCACTACCTCCGTCAGTTGACCGTTGCCCATTGACTTTGAATGGGGACGGACGCGCAATGCATTGTGGATCCGTCCGTTCAGTTGGAGCGTTCGACACCGTCAGAAAGTTGAAAAATGTTCAACTTTTTCGGCAGCGACGGTTCCGTCATCCAATCAGATCGCGTATGCAAATTTAAGCACTGTGACGCGACTTGGGCTCTGACGATACTGGAAAGCGGGAAAGCGGGTCATCTTGCCTTGCAACAAGCAGGAAGAAGCGGGAAGAACCCGGCGAAGCGATTTGATTGGCTGACGGATGCCTCTGCAAAGACTACTCCCCCATCCGTCAGCCACGCCTTCCCACGTCCGTTGACTGACGGTGCAGTGGGCACGAGGCGTAAGAGCATCGTCAGCTATAGCCTCAGTGGCGTCACCATCGGACATTCCGTCTATTGGATGCGTTTTATTAAAACGCATTGCGCCTTTATTTCTTAGTTTGGTAATTAATAAAGATTATTAATTTATTTATTAATAAAGATGTTAAAATGGCCAAAATAAAACGGGACAGTCCAGAAAATGTTTGTGAAAATGGCACTCAAAATGTGTGAGAGAAAGTGTGGGGATTTGTGCAGACTGACATAGGCTACTCATAAAACGTAGCATAAAATAATGTAAAAAAAATATTAAATAAAAAAAATAAAAAATAAAGAAATAATTTTTTTTATAAAAAACAAGCAAAGGAGCAGGCAAAAGGCTGGGATATGGTGGGGATTGGTCACGTTGACGGGAATGTTTAGTGACATGTGGGAGGGTGGAGGGGGTTAAGAAAAAGTCTCAATCACTCTTGGACGCGCATGAAAACCAGCCGCGTAGTTATGAGGGAGGCCGTCCTCACACCGATCTTACTCGTCGTCATCGTCCTCAACTTCCTCCGGTTCAAGCAAAGCCACCCCAGCCTTAGCTGCAATGTTGTGCAACATAGCCGTCACACATATCACGGCGCATGACTTGGCCGGCGAAAACTGGAGCCCTCCGCTGTACTTGTGAAGGCATCTAAAGCGCAACTTCCACCTCCCGATCGTGCGCTCAGGATTAGGACTGATATATGTCGGTTTAAGCCTAATCAATTGTGTTTTAATGTCTTTAGCATTCATATAATTGCAGTCTATTTTTTTCGTAGGCTACTCTGCTGTTGTCCTTGATGGGGATATATTTTAACCCTTTTTAACAGAAGCGTCTCCCCCTCCTACGGAGCCCATTTCAGCACCGTGTCAGTAGACAGTTACAATCCTACGACGTCGTGAGTGCAGCGAATGCGCGTTCACGTTAAGAGGAGTTTCGGGAAACGCGACAAAGAAATTATCGATGGATCGCAAGATCCATCGGGAGAATGATCGTACGAGCGAAGATCCATCGTTATCGGGAAACGGGGCCCTGCTTAGTAGTTCCAGTCAATGTTTAGATTGTCTGCCTGAGCCCGAGCCCGACGCGGGCCGGGTCGGGCCGATATTTCCCACCACTATACTCGGGCCGGGCCTTTGATCGAGCGTTTTTATTTTTATTTTACCATTGGTTTATTGGCCTAATCTGAGGAGAAATACATGCCATAAACAGAAATATTATAGGCCTTTATTACACGGGTCTTCTCAATGCCGTGGAACGCTCCGTTCACTTGCATGGTTAGTAGTCCAGTGACTTGTCTACCCCAGCTTCTTCCGTTGCGTCACCGTCTTTGCGGACAAATTATTTCTCTGCTGATCAACAATACGAGTAGCCAAAAGACTTGTATCCCCCCCCCCCCTTAAATAAATACTATGG